>NW_028317947.1:16237500-16537500 GCF_062004578.1 Staurois parvus
ACCAAATGCACATTAGCTCTAACCAAGCTCCCTACTAATATATTCAGTCAGATTTTATAAGCATGTTTACATTCATGTATTCGCTTCACATAACAGGGAGTCACGCGATATCATCATCTTCTTTTGTAACCCGAATTTCTGGTCTGAGCTTGTCTAGTCTGCGGTGAACATATTTCTTCATCAATGGGGCGACGGGTTTACTGATCATATCTGCATGGCTAGAGCCAAACTGAGCTTTATAGGTTAACAATTGCAGGTCCATGGAATTTAGAACACAACGTGTTTGTATGTTAAGTCAGTTCCCAAAATCTAAGGCTGGGTGTAGAAGATAAATTTGTTGTCAGACATTAGGAAACCATCCTCATGCCGAAACTTGCTCTGCAAACCAGCACACTGACAAAATGTTTCTGGAAGTCAAAAACGCTACCCTAAAGTCCAACACGGACTCTTTTTGTTTTAGAATGTGAAAGGGATAGAGTCTCTGTTGGGTTTTCCTATTTAGGAGATTTGAGGACAGAATACGTTTGGGCCGAGGAGGATTTTGGCACTAGCGCTGTTCTTGGGTGGGGACTATTTTCCGAAGTGTACACTGACCCTAAGAATTTACTGGGCGTGCACTCCCGCTTGCTTTTTTGTGCTTCTCCGCACGGCCATGATGCCCAAATGCTCCTTATGGTGCTGGAGTAGAGTCAGACTTCAAACCTCGAGCAGGGCACCTAACATCTGGATGCCCTAATGTGATTGGAAGCTGGATTAGTACGGAATGAGAGGAGTCATTTCTCATCTATGCTATTGGACATTTAAAGTCTGGTAAGGTGCATGGTTTGGAAGGTGGCAGCGAGTGGATTTTGTTGCACTATTACTGTATTTTTTCGCTCTATAAGACGCACTTTTTCCCCCCAAAAAAGGGGGGAAAATGTTGGTGCGTCTTATGGAGTGGCCGGTTCCGGTATTCCCACCGCCGTGTCAGAATACCGGGACGGCCGCTCAGCTCTTCTCTGCAGGAGAACCTTAACTGTTCCTTGGACCAGCGCTGTACAGTCTTCTAGCTTTAGTGTGGGCACCCGGCTGTGACAGCCAGATGCCCACTGCGCATGTGCAAGAATGGTCCGGTGTCTTCTGGGACACGTGACAGGTCCCAGAAGACGCCAGACCATTCACAAAGCGCAGCGCTTCCCGTGCATGCGCAGTACTGTGTCCGCAGTCTCTGGTCATCTCCTGTACTATGTCCCTGGTCATCTCCTGTACTGTCTACAGTCTCTGGTCATCTCCTGTACTGTGTCTGCAGTCTCTGGTCATCTCCTGTACTATGTCTGCAGTCTCTGGTCATCTCCTGTACTATGTCCGCAGTCTCTGGTCATCTCCTGTACTGTGTCCGCAGTCTCTGGTCATCTCCTGTACTATGTCCGCAGTCTCTGGTCATCTCCTGTACTGTGTCCACAGTCTCTGGTCACCTCCTGTACTGTGTCCGCAGTCTCTGGTCATCTCCTGTACTATGTCCGCAGTCTCTGGTCATCTCCTGTACTATGTCCGCAGTCTCTGGTCATCTCCTGTACTGTGTCCGCAGTCTCTGGTCATCTCCTGTACTGTGTCCGCAGTCTCTGGTCATCTCTTGTACTGTGTCCGCAGTCTCTGGTCATCCCCTGTACTGTGTCCGCAGTCTCTGGTCATCTCCTGTACTGTGTCCGCAGTCTCTGGTCCTCTCCTGTACTGTGTCTGCAGTCTCTGGTCCTCTCCTGTACTGTGTCCGCAGTCATTGGTCATCTCCTGTACTGTGTCCGCAGTCTCTGGTCATCTCCTGTACTGTGTCCGCAGTCATTGGTCCTCTCCTGTACTATGTCCGCAGTCTCTGGTCATCTCCTGTACTATGTCCGCAGTCTCTGGTCATCCCTGTACTATGTCCGCAGTCTCTGGTCATCTCCTGTACTGTGTCCGCAGTCTCTGGTCATCTCCTGTACTGTCTGCAGTCTCTGGTCATCTCCTGTACTGTCTGCAGTCTCTGGTCATCTCCTGTACTATGTCCGCAGTCTCTGGTCATCTGTACTGTGTCCGCAGTCTCTGGTCATCTCCTCTACTATGTCCGCAGTCCATTGGTTCAGAATATTTTTTTTCTTGTTTTCCTCCTCTAAAACCTATGTGCGTCTTATGGAGCAAAAAATACGGTACATGTCTAAAGGATACTACACTATCATATGTTTTCTCCGGAGGTATTCTTTATGAGGATGAGGATGCATTGGAAGGATCAGTTTTTGAGCGGATTCTAATATGGAATGAGATTTGAAGCTATGTACGAGTATTTTTAGGGAAAGAGTATTTAATTCAGCCACATAGAAGTGGACACTGGGGGATTTATGCAAATCCTGAACACAATATACACTGAGATTTTGTTTTTGAGTTTTATTTTGACGTTTATGCAATAAGGATAATGCAATATAGGTAGTTTTTTTTTTTTTTTGAGGCACACGTGGATATTTAAGAGTGATATTTTTGGAGATGGATCAAGTGGAATTATGAATTTGGAATAATATTTGAAGATTCACAGAAGCTGAGAGGGTTTATTTGACTTTGGACTTTCGGGGGATAAAATGTGACTTTTTGTGCGTCTAGGGTGTTTTCTTATATAATTTTGTGGGTACACCGATTTTTGCTATTCATTTATTTAGGAGATTTATCTTCACATCCTGTCAGTTCAGAAAAAGATCTTATTTTAGGACTTTTTGTGGAATCTTGAACTTCAAGATGCTTGGGTTCATATCTAGAGGACTGGAGAAAAATCCTTTTTTACTTTCCTACTTTTTAGTCCTATCAAAGGAGAAAAGTTAACGATTAACAGAGGTCATATGTCCCCTGACACAGAGGGTGCATTCAGCTAAAAATATTGTAATTCAGAATTCAGCTGAACCTTGACACAGGTGAATGTACTGTATACGACATTTTCACATGATTGTGGCCAATATAAACATTTGTAATGGCTACAATACAATGGGTGCATTGTGATGTATATGTATTTTAATGTGTTGTAATCCTGCTGAAAGGATAGGTTCCATTAAAGCGCTGAACAATCTTTTGGCACTATATAAATCCTGTATAATAATATTAATTTAAAAAAAAATCTTTAGCCCCCTAACCCAGAGGCGTCCCTAGGGTTGGTGTCACCCGGTGCGGTAACACTTTGTGACATCCCCTCCGACGATCCCCGCAGAATGGATCGGATCTGCGGATTGAGCATAATGGATTGGACTCTGATCCATTATGCTCAATCCGCAGATCCGATCCAACCTGCGGGGATCGTCGGCTTTCTTTACAACTTACCTTTTCGTGGAGCGGGTCCGGTGTCACCCCGCATAGGTTGCATGCCGACGATCCCCGCAGGATGGTTCGTATCTGTGGATTGAGCATAATGGATCGGAGTCCGATCCATTATCCTCCCCAATTCGCAGATCCCATCCATTATGCTCAATCCGCAGATCCGATCCATTCTGCGGGGATCGTCGGAGGGGGTGTCACTTGATTGTCGGCTTGCTTTACAACTTACCTTTTTGTGGAGGGGGTCCATTGTCATCCGTGCGGTCGGTGTCACCCGGTGCGGGCCGTACCCCCCGCACCTGCCTCGGGACGTCGCTGCCCTAACCTACTCTAAGCTAATCCCAACTCCACTTACCTCTTTAAAATGCCCTATCTGTGTCGTGTTTTCAGCCTGTAGACTTGAAAAGGCCATACTTGTACCATTGAGCTAATGGTCCCTAAACCAGAGCAGGCCATATCATGTACATGTACGTGATCCGGCCTGCCTGTGCCACCTGTCCGCAGTAAGTACTGTGGGCGGTCAGCACAATATTAAAGTGTAATTGCACCCTTGTGGGCAGGGGAGGGGGGATGGTAAAAACAGGAAGTTGAGCTGTTTTACCACCTATTTATTTCAGGTACTTATATAGCGCCGGCAATTTACGCAGCGCTTTACATATATATTGTACATTCACATCAGTCCCTAACCCTCAAGGGGTGTACAGTCTAAGGTTCCTAACTCACATTCATACATACACATACTAGGGACAATTTAGACAGGAGACAATTAACCTACCAGCATGTCTTTGCTGTGTGGGAGGAAACCGGAGTACCCGGAGGAAACCAACGCAGGCACAGGGAGAACATGCAAACTCCACGCAGATGGTGCCGTGGTTGGGATTCGGACCAACAACCCGAGTACTGCCAGGCGGAAGTGCTAACCATTTAGCCACTGTGCTGCCCAACCTCTTCTTAACCTAACACAGCAGCCAGAGGGGTATGGTATGCCCGCTGCAAACATTGTAACCCCCTGTTGTGTTCAGGGGGCTGTATCAGCTGGGCCAGGACCAGGGGCGGACTGACAACTCATGGGGCCCCCAGGCAATAGGGGATCATGGGGCCCCTGTGTCCTTGCCCACACTCAAACCATACCCAAAAAAGCCTATAAAAGGTACCAGGGGCATATCATGGGGCCCCTTACTGTCCCCAGGCCCTCGGGCAGTGCCCGAGTTTCTGAATGGTCAGTCAGCCCCTGGCAAGGACAAATGTGGGCAGGAGGGGTGGCTGCCCTGGGCACTGTGGTATCATGCGATGTGGGGGGAGGGGCACTACAAAAAAGATAGGGGGATTTGTGTTGGGGGGGAATTTGGGGGGAAGCAGGGGAATTATTCTAGGAGGGTAAGTGTGCTAGGAGTGGTGATTTGGGGGGATTTGAGTTGGGAGGGGGAAAGATGATTAGTGGTAGGAGGGGGGATTTGTGTTAGGAGGGGGAAAAGTGATTAGTGCTAGGAAAGGGGATTTGGGGGGGTTGTGCTAGAAAAGGTGATATGGTAGAGGAGGATGAGGGATTTGTGCTAGGAGGGGAATTTTGGAGGTGGTGGATTCGTGCCAGGAGGGGGGAATTTGGATTGGGGGTGATTTGTGCTCATTGGGGAAATTTGGAAGGATATAGGATTTGTGCAAGGAGGGTGACATTCAGCCCCAGTGGAATAGATAGAGAGGAGTGGATAACCAACACAAAGTTTAGAAAAAAAAAGGAAGGACAAAAAAATAAGATGGGGGCGAGACCCCCACCTATCCTTCTGGCTTCCCATTCTGGTGATCCCATTAGTCTACCAGCCAATGTGATGAGTTACGCATCTGCCCCAATTAATTGATGTTTGGGAGGCCAACGGGGAGAGAAGATTTCAGCTGGTGGGATGGGAGGGGCAAAGATTTATGCTGAGATGAGGGATTTCAGTGGGGTCAGATTTGTACTGGGGAGGGGGGACCCCCATCTACCCTTCTGGCTTCCCACTCTGGTGATCCCATTAGTCTACCGGCCAATGTGATGAGTTACGCATCTGCCCCATTAAACTCATGTTTGGGAGGCCAATGGGGAGAGAGGATTTGAGCTGGAGGGGTGGGAGGGGCAAAGATTTGTGCTGAGACGAGGGATTTCAGTGGGGGATGATTTGTCCTGGGGGGGGGATTTTATGTTTAAGCATGTAGATCAGTGCTTGATTTTTATATTTTGGGGGGGGGGGGAATTTTTGCTGACACATACTGCTCATACATCTTGGGGGAAGCGCAATTTGGCATGCTGTCCCTGGGCTCCAGATGACCTTGTACCAGCACAAAGTACTGCCACCGAACATGACCCATTAAAAGAATGGGGCCACACTGCAACCTCCTTGCAACCATCTGCAATGCATGTAGATGTGCAGGTTTTTCAGTTTTGCCTCTCAGCCATCTATGAACCTCCACCACGGATCGCTTTCTGAAGGGTTGACAAGGGCTGCTCCCAGTACAAATGAGTGCAGTTCCACTTACAGTATATTGTAGTCTGTAGTACTACTCACCGATCTGCTGGAGCATGGAGTACAAACTCTCCATAGGACTTAATAGAGAGTTACTACGCGTGCCTGGACCCAACTGGAAAGATTTTGTTGGCTATTGGCACTGGATTGGGGAACGGTGAGTATACAGGAGAGGTTGTACAAAAGGTATAATAAAAGGTGCAGTGACACAGGCCTCATACACATTGGAGCATGCAATAATCATCAATACAATGAACAAAAATGTAGCGCTCACACAATATAGAATAGGATGGTGACAGTAGGCAAAAAATAAAGGAAAAGTTTAGGACTGACTGTACAAAGGATGTGGTGACGATGGGTGGGATGAATCTCACTCTCTGGATGGACACAGGATCAGCTTCCACACAGCCCACAGGTGCAGTGACATATGCCTAATACACATTGGAACATGTAATAATCATCAGTACAATGAACAAAAATTCAGCGCTCACACAATATAGAATAGGATGGTGACAGCAGGCAAAAAATAAAGGAAAAGGCTAGGACTGACTGTACAAAGGATGTGGTGACGATGGGTGGGATGAATCTCAATCTCTGGATGGACACAGGATCAGCTTCCACACAGCCCACAGGTGCAGTGACATATGCCTAATACACATTGGAACATGCAATAATCATCAATGCAATGAACAAAAATTCAGCGCTCACACAATATAGAATAGGATGGTGACAGTAAGCAAAAAATAAAGGAAAAGGTTAGGACTGACTGTACAAAGGATGTGGTGACGATGGGTGGGCCCAGCAGTGCCACTCACCAGTGCCGCCCACCTGTGCCCATCAGTGCCTAGTAGTGGCACCCAACAGTACCCATCAGTGCCACCGGGCAGTGCCACAGTGTTGTCAGTTGCTGTCACCTATCAGTGCCCATCAGTGCCCAGCAGTGCCGCCGGTCAGTGCCCAGCAGTGCCGTCAGTTGGTGCCACCCATCAGTGCTCATCATTGTTGCATATCAGTGCAGCATCATCAGTGCCGCCTATCAGTGCCCATCAGTGCCCATCATTGTTGCATATCAGTGCAGCATCATCAGTGCCAGCTCATTAGTGCCGCCTATCAGTGCCCATCAGTGCTGCCTATCAGTGTCCATCATTGTTGCATATCAGTGCAGCAGCATCAGTGCCAGCTCATTAGTGCCGCCTATCAGTGCCCATCAGTGCTGCCTATCAGTGCCCATCAGTGCTGCCTATCAGTGCAGCCTCATCAACACACATCAGTGAAGGAGAAAAATTACCTGTTTGCAAAATTTTATAATAGAAACAAAGAAAAACTTTTTTTCTTTTTTTGCTTATAGCGCAAAAAATAAACCCCCAGCGGCGAGTACATACCACCAAAAGAAAGCTCTATTTGTGTGAAAAAACTAATAAAAATGTCACATGGGTACACGTTGCATGACCGCGCAATTGTCATTCAAATTGCAACAGCTGAAAATTGGCCGGGGCAGGGAGTGGGTAGAAGTGCCCGGGATTGAAGGGGTTAAGGCGGTAATTAAACTCAGTGTCTTTTCTGCAGTAAATTTGCCCCAGAACCTGTCATTAATATGTTTGGGAGTAGAGGGATGAGGTGGCCGCCCTCTATATGTATGTATCATGTATGTATCATGTATACAGCTCCTCTTATAATTGTATGACATGGATGAAGTTGTGTATTACTTCTATTTCAGCTCTAGTAACGACATGTGTGCACAGCCAGTGATGTGTGAGGCAGGAAGAGGCCGCCATTGGCACCCAGCCACACATTATACAACTGGCAAGATCTGGGTGAGAGGTGAACGCCGGCTCCCCTCAACTGCCTCTACCCCGGTGCACGCCGGGAGAGGAGGGGGCGGGCCTCACCCAGGGAGGAGGCGGGGTTTGAAGATGAGTGACATGTTGTTGTGATCTCAGACCGGTTTGGCCCGGCGAAGGTGGCGGAGTGTCGGGATGCGGTGTCCGCGGGCACGGCTCCTGCTACCCCAACGGGGCGGGGGACAGGGGTGAGGAAACACCGGGATGTGGGGGGCTGTATGTGGACAGGACATTGACTGACTGCAGGACTTCATTCTGTATGGAGGGAGGACACCTAATAGGACATCACTGCATAGAGATCTAGAAGATTCATGTGTGTGTATATATAGATGTGTGTATATATGTATAGTGTATGTGTATATAGGTGTGTATATATGTATGTAATATATATATATATATATATAAAATAGTATATAGGTGTATGTATGTGTGTGTGTGTATATATATATATTATATAGATGTGTGTGTATATATAGTGTATATAGATGTGTGTGTGTGTGTATATATAGATGTGTGTGTATATGTATGTAATATATATAAATATATATATATATATATATAAAATAGTATATAGGTGTGTATGTGTATATATATATATATATATTATATAGATGTGTGTGTATATACTGTATATATAGATGTTTGTGTGTTATATGTGACCATTCTGTAGTGGGGGGGGCAGGCACTGACCTTGGTTACTGCACCCTCCTCAAAGGGCTCTGCTCATTTTATTTATTTATTTTTATATATATATATATATATATATATACACACACACAATCCCCCTTTTGGGGGGGGGGGTGCAGGCTGATTCATGGTGTGCCGGGACTGGTAGCGGACAGATATCCGGCGTTCTGCGTTGTGGTGTATGGACTCTGGATTGTAGATGAGCCCCGCTGTGCGGATCGCTGACTTCTAATATTGAAGATGTTTATGTGTTTGTGTACAATGTGTCCGATCGTCAGTGTGATCTGATGTGTACTGCTAGTGGGAGCTCTGATCTGGCATCAGGTGACCATGTGTGAGGGAAAAATTATATATGTATATGTGTGTGTAATGAGGAAAAGAATGACAGTTAGAGAAAGAAAGACAGACAACAAAATAATGACAGTGAGAGAATGTGAGCTAGAAAAGGAGAGAGGGAGAAAAGAAACAACAGGTGGAAAAAGGAGAGAGGGAGAAAAGAAACAACAGTTGGAGAGAGGGAGAAAAGAAACAACAGTTGGAGGGAGGAGAGAGGGAGAAAAGAAACGACAGTTGGAGGGAGAGGGAGAAAAGAAACGACAGTTAGAGGGAGAAAAGAAACGACAGTTGGGGGGAGAAGGAGAGAGGGAGAAAAGAAACGACAGTTGGAGGGAGAAGGAGAGAGGGAGAAGGGAGAGGGAGAAAGGAAAGGGAGAGGGAGAAAGGAAAGGGAGAGGGAGAAAGGAAAGGGAGAGGGAGAAAGGAAAGGGAGAGGGAGAAAGGAAAGGGAGAGGGAGAAAGGAAAGGGAGAGGGAGAGGGAGAAAGGAAAGGGAGAGGGAGAAAGGAAAGGGAGAGGGAGAGGGAGAAAGGAAAGGGAGAGGGAGAAAGGAAAGGGAGAGGGAGAGGGAGAAAGGAGAGGGAGAGGGAGAAAGGAAAGGGAGAGGGAGAAAGGAAAGGGAGAGGGAGAGAAAGGAAAGGGAGAGGGAGAGGGAGGAAAGAGAGGAAAGGGAGAGGGAGAAAGGAAAGGTGGAGGGAGAAAGGAAAGGTGGAGGGAGAAAGGAAAGGTGGAGGGAGAAAGGAAAGGTGGAGGGAGAAAGGAAAGGTGGAGGGAGAAAGGAAAGGTGGAGGGAGAAAGGAAAGGTGGAGGGAGGAAAGAGAGGAAAGGTGGAGGGAGGAAAGAGAGGAAAGGTGGAGGGAGGAAAGAGAGGAAAGGTGGAGGGAGGAAAGAGAGGAAAGGTGGAGGGAGAAAGGAAAGGTGGAGGGAGGAAAGAGAGGAAAGGTGGAGGGAGAAAGGAAAGGTGGAGGGAGGAAAGAGAGGAAAGGTGGAGGGAGGAAAGAGAGGAAAGGTGGAGGGAGGAAAGAGAGGAAAGGTGGAGGGAGGGAGGAAAGAGAGGAAAGGTGGAGGGAGGGAGAAAAGAGAGGAAAGGTGGAGGGAGGGAGAAAAGAGAGGAAAGGTGGAGGGAGAAAAACGACAGTTGGAGGGAGAAGGAGAAAGAAAGGACAGGTGGAGGGAGGGAGAAAAGAAAGGACAGGTGGAGAGAGAAGGAGAGAGGGAGAAAAGAAAGGACTGGTGGAGGGAGAAGGGGAGAGGGAGAAAAGAAAGGACAGGTGGGGAGAGAGAGGGAGAAAAGAAAGGACAGGTGGGGAGAGAGAGGGAGAGGAGAAAAGAAAGGACAGGTGGGGGAGAGAGAGGGAGAGGGAGAAAAGAAAGGACAGGTGGAGAAAGGAAGAGAGAGGGAGAAAAGAAAGAACAGGTGGAGAAAGGAAGAGAGAGGGAGAAAAGAAAGGACAGGTGGAGAAAGGAAGAGAGAGGGAGAAAAGAAAGGACAGGTGGAGAAAGGAAGAGAGAGGGAGAAAAGAAAGGACAGGTGGAGAAAGGAAGAGAGAGGGGGGAAAGAAAGGACAGGTGGAGAAAGGAAGAGAGAGGGGGGAAAGAAAGGACAGGTGGAGAAAGGAAGAGAGAGGGGGAAAGAAAGGACAGGTGGAGAAAGGAAGAGAGAGGGGGGAAAGAAAGGACAGGTGGAGAAAGGAAGAGAGAGGGGGGAAAGAAAGGACAGGTGGAGAAAGGAAGAGAGAGGGGGGAAAGAAAGGACAGGTGGAGAAAGGAAGAGAGAGGGGGGAAAGAAAGGACAGGTGGAGAAAGGAAGAGAGAGGGGGGAAAGAAAGGACAGGTGGAGAAAGGAAGAGAGAGGGAGAAAAGAAAGGACAGGTGGAGAAAGGAAGAGAGAGGGAGAAAAGAAAGGACAGGTGGAGAAAGGAAGAGAGAGGGGGGAAAGAAAGGACAGGTGGAGAGAGAAGGATAAAAAAAATGACAGTTGGAGAAAGAAGGTGAGAGGGAGAAAAAAATGACAGTTGCAGAGAGGGAGAAAAGAAAGGACAGTTGGAGAACAGTGATACCTAATAGTTTTCCCATGTGTGAGTTTCTCGTTGTCTGACTCTATCTCCATGAGATGTCATCTGGTATCACTTCCATGATCTGGGCACAGCTGATGTCATTCTCCGGAGTCCCCCATTGCTCTGCAGTAGTGTACATTGAACAGCTTGTTGCGATGCTCTGCACCTCCCGTGGACTGCACCTCCCGTGGACTGCACCTCCCGTGGACTGCACCTCCCGTGGACTGCACCTCCCGTGGTGCATAGAGATGAATGAAATGACATTTTGTGATAAAAAAGACAAGTGTGTTGTCATTCCAGTGTCCAGCACTGCCCCCTTCATAGCGCACACCAATGTGTGACATTATACCATTCCTGTATAATGTAATCATCTCGGTATATTCGTATGATCCTGTGATCATGTATGTAGTAGAGGTGGCTGTGTAATTACAAAGTGTTATGGGGTGTCAGTTGTCTGTATGATTGTATGATGGGGGGTGTTATCTCTGCTCCCTGGGTGGGTGTTTTCCTGTCTCTGTGAGTTGAGCACATTGTAGCACACGTGTTGTATGTGGAGGAAATGGTTATGATCTGTGATGTGTGTAATCCGGAGATTTGGTATCTGTGTACATGACAGGCTCTGAATTAGTGGGGTACATGTGAGGGGTTCCAGGGGGACATGTACATCCCATCGTACCACTTGAGGATTTCAGTAAATAATAATAGGAAAGTTATTTTAGGACATTGAAGAGGGAAGGGTTTGTATGGAACACATTGCACATGGATGGGGGGTATGTGTAGCAGCTGTGCAGAGGTCAAGGAGATTTTAGAGGGAGGCTGTGCTTCAAAAAAATTTGATAGACATTGGTTTAGTTCAGATTTTTCCGATTTGTTTTAGTTCTTTTTTTTTTTTTTTTTTTTTTTTTTTCAGGTTGTTTTTAGTTGTAATTTCTTTCAATTATTTTGATTTTTATTTTTTTTTTGGTTGTTTTAGCTCTGATTTTTTTTCAGGTTGTTTTGGTACTGATTTTTTTTCAGGTTGTTTTGGTTCTGATTTTTTTTTTTTTTCAGGTTTTGGTTCTGATTTTTTTTTTTCAGGTTGTTTTAGTTCTGATTTTTTTTTTTCAGGTTGTTTTGGTTCTGATTTATTTTTCAGGTTGTTTTAGGCCGGCTATACATGGGTTGAAATTCAGCTGAATTTTTCATCCATAAATCGGACCTAAGAATAATCGGACGATTTTCGCTCTGTTAGTGGGTCAGTGGCACCGGCCGATTTTCATGGTTCCTTCCCTTTTCGGTGATCGGGCATGTTGGAAAATGTATGAAATACAACCGAATTTCGACTCGATGATGGTCAAATTGTACGAAGATTTTTCCGAAAACAATATGCGTATGAGCTGTGACCTGAAGCTTCGCCTGTTATATGGGGTGAACGTTATGACTTGGTCGGCCGATTTTCGAAATTATTGATGGCACCATCAGATTACTGATTGAACAACGTTTTCGGACGAAAAATTGTTCGGAATTCGACCCATGTATGGCCTGCATTAGTTCTGCTTTTTTTATCAGGTTGTTTTAGTTCTGACTTTTTTCTTATCAGGTTTTTTTAACGTATGATTTTTTTTTCAGGTTGTTTTTAGTTCTGATTCTTTTCAGGTTGTTTTAGTTTTGATTTTTTTTTAGGCTGTTTTACTTCTGATTTTTTTTTCAGGTTGTTTTAGTTCTGTTTTTTTTTTTTTTTTCAGGTAATTTTAGTTTTGATTTTTTTTTCAGGTTGTTTTAATTCTGATTTTTTTTTCAGGTTGTTTTAGTTCTAATTTTTTATCAGGTTGTTTTAGTTCTAATTTTTTATCAGGTTGTTTTACTTCAGATTTTTTTTTTTTAGGCTGTTTTAGTTCTGAATTTTTTTTTTATTTTAGTTGTGATTATTTTCGGTTTTCTGTAGCACGTCAGCAGGTTGTTGTTTCTGAGAGGACAAGTGTCTGGCTGACATCCTGCGTGGAGCCCTAATATCCTGTATACTGTGCTGTGTTTATTCTGGTGATGTTTGTACTTTGGTGGTTTTAATATCCGGTATGTAACGTTCTTGGACTTTTTTTATAACTTCTGAGTCTGCAGTGTTTTAGTGTCTACAGGACAAAGACGTTTTATCTGGATTCTGATTATCTGGAGTTACTTACCTTGAGGTGCTAATACATGTTCTGTAATGTGTCTTAGAGCTCTGCTTCCCTTGGGGCCACATGCAACCATCTGACCTGTCCTATGGGGCCCTCGGGGCCCTGCAGACAGTGGTTTGTTTTGATGCTTACTCAGGCAAGGGAAGGAAATCTATTCCTTAGACTGGTTTGGGTTACTTCTTTCACACACTTTATTTATTCACACTTTTTATTTCTATTTATTCACACTTTTTATTTATTTCTATTTATTTACACTTTTTATTTATTTCTGTTTATTTACACTTTTTATTTATTTCTATTTATTCACACTTTTTATTTATTTCTATTTACACTTTTTATTTATTTCTATTTACACTTTTTATTTATTTCTATTTACACTTTTTATTTATTTCTATTTATTTACACTTTTTATTTATTTCTATTTACACTTTTTATTTATTTCTATTTACACTTTTTATTTATTTCTATTTATTTACACTTTTTATTTATTTCTATTTATTTACTTATTATTATTTTTTATTATTATTATAGAGGATTTAAATAGCGCCAACAGTTTGCTCAGCGCTTTATCTTTGCTTTTTGGTGCTGTCCATCCTTTCCCCTTTCCTGTCTGTGTGCTTTTTTTGTAATGTCAAATGTGGCCAAAGTCATTTCTAAGGCCTCATTTATACTGATGGCAGCAAAAATAGTTGGCTGAGCTGCAGTTTTACCACCTTCCAACCACCCACCGTAAAGAGGAACTTCAGTTTTGTTTTTTCTTTTTTTAAAAGTTAGCAGCTACAAATACTGTACCTGCTGGCTTTTATAAATCTGGTACTTATCAGTGTCAGGGGTCCAGCACTGTCTTCCCGCAGTTATAGTTACCTGCGTTGTGTGGTGGTTTTGCACAGAGCAGCCTCGATCCTCTTCTTCCAGGGTTCCCCGCTGGCAGTCCTGGCTCCTCCCCCCCCCCGCCAGGTATCCCCAATAGCAAGCTTCTTCCTGTGGGGGCACTTGAGCAGGCTTGCTCCCGAGCCACTCTCCTGCCAATGGGCCTTGTCCATTCACACACATTGTCGTTTACAGGCAGTTGAGTTTACAGTCTTTTTTTTTTGTAGGCACCAAACTTGCGTTCAGAAGTAGATTTTATCAGCGTTTCAAAGGCTTGTAAATGCGGCTAACCGCGTTTATAAGCGTTTGCGTTTAGAAGCGTTTTTTTTTTCAGCAGCCCCTGAACTCTCCACATGTTTTCCTATGTGTCCATGTACACATCTTCGCTTACAGGCAGTTGAGTTTAGTCGTTTTTTTAACGGACCAAACTTGCGTTCAGAAGTAGATTTTATCAGCGTTTCATACGCGTGTAAACGCGGCTAACCACGTTTAGAAGCGTTTTTTAACTGTTCCATATCCAGATGTTGTCCAGAGCCTTTTATCCTCATCAGAAATGCGTGCAAAGTGTTTTCCATGTATACAAATGGACCCGGTACACCAGCGCAGTCAGTTGCAGGTTTTGCGTGAAGGAAAAAATGGTAGAACGTGCCGCATTATGCTCATGATGGGATCCATAGTGACTACAACCAGAAAAGACAGGTCATCTCAACACATACTGCTCTCTCTGCTTCTGCTCTCTCTGTTTCTCTCTGAAATAGTTAATTTTTCTACTGGTTTTCAGAGCATTTTGGGCATTTTGTAAGGTCTCCTGAGGTTATCATTAACCCCTTGCCTACCGGGCACTTAAACCCCCTTCCTGCCCAAGCCAATTTCCAGCTTTCAGCGCCGTCGCACTTTGAATGACAATTGCGCGGTCATGCAACACTGTACCCATATGACATTTTTATCATTTTTTTGTGACAGAGCTTTATTTTGGTGGTATTTAATCACCTCGGGGATTTTTATTTTTTCTTAAACCAAAAACCACTGAAAATTTTGAAAAAAAATTTTTTTCTTAGTTTTTGTTATAAAATTTTGTAAATAAGTGATTTTTCTCCTTCACTGATGTGCGCTAATGAGGCTGCAGTGATGGGCACTGATGGGCACTGATGAGGAGGTACTGGTAGGTGGCACTGATGGGCATTGACAGGCATCACTGATGGGCACTGAAAGGCAGCACTCATATATGGCACTGATAGGCGGCACTGCCTGGCACTGATAGGCGGCACTGATTGGCAGCACTGATGGGTGACACTGAAAGGCAGCTCAGATGAGCAATGATATGTGGCATTGATGTGCACCGGTAGGCACTGATATGTGGCATTGATGTGCACCGGTAGGCACTGATATGTGGCATTGATGTGCACCGGTAGGCACTGATATGTGGCATTGTGGCACTGATGGGCACTGGCAGGTGGCATGGATGAGCACTGACAGCTGGCACTGGTGGACACTGACGGGTGGCACTTCTGGGGCTACACTGATCATCAGGGCACACTGATCATCAGTGCTCTGATGATCAGTGTACATGTCTCCGAGGAATGCCGATTACCGGCTCTCCTCTCCTCTGTCAGCGTGACAGCTCGTGAGGAGAGAAATACCGATAACCAGCATTTCCCTGTTTACATGTGATCAGCTGTGATTGGACACAGCTGATCACACGACCGAGCCGACATCTTCGGCTCTTTCCGTGGATCGGTGATCCGCTGTGTCTGATGGACACAGCGCACCACCGATCGCCGCACTGCGCGCCCCCGGAGCCGCGCATGCGCGGTGAGAATGGGAGGACATCATATGATGTCCTTCCAGAACGAGAGAACCACCTTGCGCCCGTCATTGGACTATATGGCGGGCGGGAGGCGGTTAAAAAGGCTTCTAAACGCAAACGCGGCTAAACAGACGTTTTTTTAACCTACATTTTCCAGCAGTCAGTTTCCATCGTTCAGAAGTGTCCCGTTTACATGGGGCCTAAGGTCCGATTTTTGGAGGACAAATCAGTGGAATTTGGACCCATGTATGGCCGGCAAAAGACGCATCTGTGAAATAATAATACGACTTTGTAGCTCCTGTGTATACAAGGTTGCTGGTGATGATTTTATATATTTTTTTTTTCTATTATTTATTACATATGCCGACTGCAGTTGTTTTTTTTCATTGTTTAGGGCTCGGTCATTGGAAAGTATTTGGCTGTGTATAATGTGTTCAGTTGTGCGTATTTGGTACACTTTGACAGCAGCTTGTCTGCACAGGTGAATACTTTGTATAACATCTGCTCTTGATTTTACATAACCCCTAACATGCATGGCTCTTTGTTTGTCTCTGCAGTCACTCCTGGAATGAGGCGTACTGTCATTTATCATCCATCAGGGGGAGACTGTGAGCCTCCCATCAGGCCCCAGGTAAGAAGTGAGCCGTCATGTTGCATTGCTCTGCTGCTTATCCTGTGTAATAGATTGCCAGTTCAGCCGCGTTATCAGCGCCTTGTAATGGCGGTCACGCCTGGCTCAGGGTGGAGACTGATAAGGATGGGAGGAGGGGGTATGAAGTGTTTGGTAACTTAAGTGTCTAATGCGGTTTACTTTTTTTTTTCTTGCTTCTCATTTTCCACTTCTTACCATCTGTTTTTTCCCCTCTTATTTTTTTTTTTTATTTCCCGATGTCCCCGTGTTCCTCAGCACCCCCTCAGATTCCTCTCCCCCACAGTTTTCATCCATCATGGCAGGGATGGCGGTTAAGGAAAGCGGCACCTCGCGGTGCGACATCACGCCACTGCAGCAAATCCTGGCATCAGGGACCGGAGCTCTCCTCACCTCACTATTCGGTATGAGAAGTGGCCAATACCCTGGAGGCAGTGGTAATGGGGGGGTACTCGTAAGTCGCTGCGTCTCACTTCATCTGTTCATTCCCAGTGACCCCCCTGGATGTTGTGAAGATCAGGCTGCAGTCCCAGAAGAAGCCGTTCTCCAAAGGTAACCTATTGCTAGAAGGGTCTCCTCTGCTTCTTTGCTAACCCTCTGTTTATTGGCTGATCGTCTGTAGCTTGCCGCGTTCATTCCGAGGTCAATTTTATTTTTTTAATTTATTTATTAGATTTTATTTATTTGTATTTATTTCAGGTACTTATATAGCACCATAAATTTACGCAGCGCTTTACATATATATTGTACATTCACATCCAGGGGTGGACTGACAACTCATGGGGCCCCCGGGCAATAGGGGATCATGGGGCGCCTGTGTCCTCGCCCAAACTCAAAAAAGTCTATGAAAAAGGTACCAGGGGCATCTCATGGGGCCTCCTACTGACCCCGGGCCCTCGGGCACTGCCAGAGTTTCCAAATTGTCAGTCTGCCCCTATTCACATCAGTCCCAAACTCTCAAGGGGCGTACAATCTAAGGTCCCTAACTCACATTCATACATATACATACTAGGGCCAATTTAGACAGGAGCCAATTAACCTACCAGCATGTCTTTGGAGTGTGGGAGGAAACTGGAGTACCCAGAGGAAACCCACGCAGGCACAGAGAGAACATGCAGGCAGGTGGTGCCATGAGTGGGATTCACACCTATGCAGTTTGCGTTTGACCTGTTTCTAAGTTGTGTTTTTGCACCTGCATTTTTTTATGCATTTTTCTTTTTCTTGTTGCTAGGCAGATTTAAAATGCAAAATGCATCAAAAACACACCACATGCTTTTCTGCAGCGTTTCCATTCGGGTCTTTTCAGCCAAAGCTTACTCGCCCTTCGCTTTCTTCTGGCTCACAGGAGAGGGGGAATATCAATTCTCAGCCGACAGCAAGTCTACAGGCTTTTTTTTTTTTCCGCTATTTTCTTTGATGTATGATTTTAACATTTTCTGTTCTGTTTCAAATTATGATGTTTCACCGCAGTTTTGTAATAAAATGATTTACGTGTTTATATTATTTGTTTTGAGTTGCCTTAAAAGTCCCAGGACAAACTGTTGGGGAGCATATTTTTGGGTGTACAGCCTTTACCGTAGGTTCACACCTAAGCGTTTTCCGCAGAGTTTTGCAGAAACGCAGTACAGTCCATTCAGCATGGTTTGCTATGGGACACGTTCACATCTCCGCGTTTTCACCCGGTGCGGTTTTTGTAAAGGGTCAGGGACTTTTTTTAACTGCAAAAAAGTTGCGTTTTTGGTTCATAGACGTCAGTGGAGACACTGCAGAAAAGCATGCAGTGCACTTTTGCCGCGTTTTGAATCTGCCTAGCAAGAAGAAAAAAATTTAACGCATCAAAAATGCAGGTGCAAAAACAATGCATTTTGCGTTTTAATCTGCCTAGCAACAAGAAGAAAAAAAAAACACGAAGCGCATCAAAAAAGTTGCAAAAAGCACTGCAGAAACGGATCAAATGCAAACCGCATAGACTTGTATAACATTTATAATTTGTTATCTATATTTCTTGTACTGGTTATATGTTGTATATATAGAATGATGTGCAATCATATGCTTTATCTGTAGTCTAGAATATTTTTATGAACAGTTGTTTTCAAGTGAACCTATCACTTTTCCTATTTAAAACTGAGTTCCACCCAAAAGTCGAAGCTCCGCTTGTTTTCCTCCATCTTCCCCCCCCTCCACTGCCATATTTGGCAGCTTTTGGGGGGGAGCGGATACCTGCTTTTGACAGGTACCCCCTCCCTCTTCCGCAATCTCCTGGGAACCTTCACAGATCCCAGAAGACTGCTGGACCAATCAGGATGCGCATGCGCAGTGGGCACCTGGCTGTGAAGTCACAAGCTGTCACAGCCTGGTGCCCACAGTTCCTCCCTCCCTCCTTCCTTCTGCAATCTCCTGGGGACCTTCACAGATGCCACAGTTCCTGGCCCCCTCCTTCCTCCCGCAATCTCCTGGGGACCTTCACAGGTCCCACAGTTCCTGGCCCCCTCCTTCCTCCAGCAATCTCCTGGGAAGCTTCACAGATCCCACAGTTCCTGGCCCCCTCCTTCCTCCCGCAATCTCCTGGGGACCTTCACAGATCCCACAGTTCCTGGCCCCCTCCTTCCTCCCGCAATCTCCTGGGAACCTTCACAGATCCCACAGTTCCTGGCCCCTTCCTTACTCCCGCAATCTCCTGGGGACCTTCACAGATCCCACAGTTCCTGGCCCCCTCCTTCCTCCCGCAATCTCCTGGGGACCTTCACAGATCCCACAGTTTCTGGCCCCCTCCTTCCTCCCGCAATCTCCTGGGAACCTTCACAGATCCCACAGTTCCTGGCCCCCTCCTTCCTCCCACAATCTCCTGGGAACCTTCACAGATCGCAGAAGACTGCCGGACCAATCAGGATGCTCAGTGGGCACCCGGCGGTGAAGTCGCAAGCTGTCATAGCCTGGTGCCCACAGTTCCTCCCCCCTCCTTCCTCCCACAATCTCCTGGGGACCTTCACAGATCCCACAGTTCCTGGCCCCCTCCTTCCTCCAGCAATCTCCTGGGAACCTTCACAGATCCCACAGTTCCTGGCCCCCTCCTTCCTCCAGCAATCTCCTGGGGACCTTCACAGATCCCACAATTCCTGGCTCCCTCCTTCCTCCAACAATCTCCTGGGAACCTTTACAGATCACAGAAGACTGCCGGACCAAACAGGATGCTCAGTGGGCACCCGGCTGTGAAGTCGCAAGGTGTCACAGCCTGGTGCCCACAGTTCCTCCCCCCTCCTTCCTCCAGCAATCTCCTGGGGACCTTCACAGATCCCACAGTTCCTGGCCCCCTCCTTCCTCCAGCAATCTCCTGGGAACCTTCACAGATCACAGAAGACTGCCGGACCAATCAGGATGCGCATGCGCAGTGGGCACCCAGCTGTGAAGTCGGAAGCTGTCACAGCCTGGTGAGCACATCGCTGAACCCTGGGACAAGTGAGTGTGTGTTTTTTAAAACCAGCAGCTACAGTTTTTGACTTTAAGCCCGGGTTCACATATATGCGGTGCGGTATTTCACATGGGCTTCGCACAGGAACCGCACCACATTCCTGTGCGAATCACACGCGATTTGTGTGCGGTGCAATTGGATCCATACATTTTGGATCCCTTTTTTGGGTCCGAACTAGAATCGTATCTCATGGGTATTCACGCCTATGTGATCCTATTCTGCACATCGCACCGCGTTTTCCGGACCGCTTTCGGGGTGTTAAGATACACACCCGCAGCGGTTCGCATGAACGGGGTGCGATTCTGATGCGGTGCGGAATTTGCACTGAAAACACTGCGAATTCCACACCGCATCAGTGTGAACCAGGGCTTAATAAATACAAAAACATCTGGAACTCCGCTTTAAGGCTTGGTTCACATCTGTGCGGGTGGTGCCTCTGCGGATCTGCGTGAAAATCCATGCAGCCGCACCACCCTCAGAGAGGAATGCGGACCCGCGAGCAGGTGCCATTATTTCTAATGCCCGCACTAGAAAACGCAACCGTACTGGGAACTGAGGTTCCCGTGCGGGCTGCATTTTCAGCAGTGCAGGGACGACTTCCCTGCGTGTCACGGAGCACGGGAGTCCATTCAAATGAATGGGCTCTCGTTCCTGCGCACAATGCGGTCCGCACTGCCGCATATATGTGAACCAGGGGTCAGGCATGATGGCCCACCTCTTCTTCCACTGATTACATTCCTCCTCTGCTGTCCTGTTCACCCATCAGAGTAGTGAGCTCAGCATCAAAGGTTAAGAGTGCTCCACCCTACCCCAACCTGGCACAGCTCAGGCCTATTGACTAGCTGCAGAGTTGCCAACAACAGGTCATTGAAGGAAGGGGAGAGGGTCACATGACCCCCCCCCCATACCAGGAAGTACCTGGAACTTTACAGCGCTCTGGCTTGTGAATGGGGCATTGGAGACGGTGAGTGTCTACAATAGAGGGGACAGGCTAAGTGAAAGGTTCACTAACTGTGACAGCCAATCAGAAGTCGTGTTTAGCCGGACTGACTACAGGTGTCTGGTTGCTAGTGCCTTTTGCACATCATCTACACTGTTTGCGCTTTTTTTATTGGATAACCACCCTTTAGCCGCTACGTCTTCATGAAACGCACTTACACTTTCAGCTTTAACATCATCGCTTCTGACATTAATGCCTATATATGTATCTGTGTGTTATTATACATATATTGCATAGATTGCTCTCATATTTTTTGTTCTTTTTCCCAATTTTTCCCTCTTGTGTTGCAGTAATGTCTGTAAAGTCTCTTCCCTGGGCACCCCCTTTGCGCCACCCTAAATGTGAGTACAGGTTGGCCCGCTCACTTTTTCCTAGTATAAAAAAAAAAAAAAAAAAAGTTTGCTGTGCAAACTCGTGCAATGAGGTGTTCTACGTTGCCCCTAGCCTCAAGAGATGGTGCTTTTGTTACAGAGCCAAGTAGCTGCTGCTCATAGCAACCAATCGGGTGTCATCTTTCATTCTCGGACCGGTTCTGGAAAAAATGGAATAAGGATCCTGATTGGTTCCTGTGGAAAAAATGGCTGAACTTGTGCTCCGCTGTTTTATAAATGTTTCAGTGTGTCCACATGTCATCCTCACTTCCCAACTGCATTGTGACATCCGCAGTGTACATAGGGAATGGTCTGTGTGGTTATCAATATATAAGCATTGTCACTGACCTGTTTAATATGTGGCTGTATCATCTGAACATCCTGAGGTCTGATTGTCTCCTGCTATTTATTTATTTATTTCAGGTACTTGTATAGCGCCGTCAATTTACGCAGCGCCAAGGTAGTCCGGGCACGCAATAGGGGCAGTTCAGGCCAAGGTAGTCCGGGCACGCAATAGGGGCAGTTCAGGCCAAGGTAGTCCGGGCACACAATAGGGGCAGTTCAGGCCAAGGTAGTCCGGGCACACAATAGGGGCAGTTCAGGCCAAGGTAGTCCGGGCACACAATAGGGGGCAGTTCAGGCCAAGGTAGTCCGGGCACACAATAGGGGGCAGTTCAGGCCAAGGTAGTCCGGGCACACAATAGGGTCAGTTCAAACAACAATAATCTGGACACACAGCAGGGTCAGTAGAGGCAAAGAGAGTCCGGGCACACAATGGGTGGGCTTGCAGGGACATTCAGCAGCAGGCGGCTTGCAGACACTCAGCAGCAGGCAGCTTCCAGGGACAATCGGCAGCAGGCAGCTTCCAGGGACAATCGGCAGCAGGCAGCTTCCAGGGACAATCGGCAGCAGGGAGCTTCCAGGGACACAGCGGCAGCTTCCAGGGGCTCTGGGTCCTGCTCCGGTCCTCTTATGCCGGAGCAGGACGCTTCCTGGTTACCCCGGCAATGGCCTGCCCTGCATCAGGTTGCCGGGGCAACGAGGCACGCCAGCTCACTCCGGCCGCGCTCAGGGAGAGCGGCCTTTGTCTCCGGGGGCGCCGAGCTCGGGAAGCGTCGGGGCCGCGCTGCGCCCGCTGGGACAAGGAGGGGGGGGCGCAGAGACACCCAGGCGGCCTCACCGAGGAGAGGTGCTAACCGCACCACAGGGGGCGTTTCCTTCCATCCGCAAAGCCTTTGATGTAGGCTGGTGCAGGACATTAGGAATCTGCAAGGGGAAGGGAGGGGGGATAATCAAAGGGGAGCGAGAAGGGGGAGACCATGACAGTGGGATTTGCATGTTGGTTAATCCAGTCCTGAAAATTACACAGCACTGACACATGGCACAGACATGGCTCCTCAGCCTGCAATTGGACAGGAAAAGGAGAAGCAGCAGACTAACGAGTTTGTCTTTTGTCACTCTGCTCTCACTTGCTTTCACCATTGGCTGACACCGAGTCCTATTGTATTCTGGTATTTCAGCTGCATTTAAAAAAAATCGATCTGAAGGCTTCTGCAGGAAAGAAAAAAAAAACATTTCTGCAAAAATATGTGCATGCATTCTTTTTTCTTTAGCCACTTCCAGTCCGGACACTTTCACCCCCATCCTGTCCAGGCCAATTTTCAGCTTTCAGTGCTATCACACTTTGAATGACAATTGCAAAGTCATGCAGCACTGTACCCATATGAACTTTTAAGCATTTGAGACAGAACACTTTTTGTTGCTATACAAATGAAAAAGTCCAAACATTTTGAAAAAAAAAAGTGTTTTTCTTATGAAATTTTCAAATAAATCTTTCTTCATAAATCTTGGCCAAAATTTTTGGACTTTTTCATTTATATAGCACAAAAAAATCCCAGTGGTGAATAAATACCACCAAAATAAAGTTTTATCTGTCTCAAAAAATGCAAAAAAAGTCATATGGGTACAGTGTTGCATGACTGCGCAATTGTCATTCAAAGTGTGATAGCGCTGAAAATGGACAGGGGGTGAAAGTGTCCGGAGTGGAAGTGGTTAAACCTAGTTGCTGTGGTTACTCTGCATCAGTAGTCCCTGTCCTTCTTTATCCTGCAGTCCTAATTAGTTTTTTGATTGTCTTTCCCCGGTAGTAATGAATCCCCCAGACACACATGTCGTGGTTATGTGCACTCCCTGACAGAAGGGGCCCGCTGTATAAAACCTTGGAGGAAACGAATGTGTCTGAGCTGCCCATATAAACCAGCGGCAATCTTCGGTTCATTTTCTTAGGCTGCATTAGATCCATTACAATTGAAGTCTGGTTGTTATGGGCCATACCTTCATTTCCTTTTTTTTTAACATGTGAGGCCCCCTGTTTATATGTATTGCTGTGCTCATGAGCCTGCTTGACACTGTGCCCCCCCCCCCCCTTCACTAACTAAAAGCTCCTGTCCGTACACTAATCTTCTTCTTTTTCCTAACACCATGACCCCTTTCCTGCTCACTCCGGGCTTTTCTAGTCGTCTGATCTGCTTTTTCAGTACCAGCCTTTTGTAGATGTCATGTCTCTGATCTCTTTTCCTGTTCACCTGCGCAGGGCGCTGTTTCCTGTATTGTAATGGACTCATGGACCATCTGTTTGTGTGCCAGCATGCCACAGCTTGCAGCACTTGGTACCGCGCACCTACCTACTTTCATGGAACTTTGGTAAGTGCAAAGGGGTCATAAGGGTGGCCTGTGAACGCAGAGGTGGTCAAGAATGTGCAGATATGGAAGAGCAGATAATGCCGGCTCATCCACATATGTTCTCTGTCTTGTTGCATTCTAAACTGCTTGAAGCAAGCTGAAACTATTGTGTGAATTCATGCAATTTAACCACTTGCCCTCCACAGGATTTACCACCCCCTCCTTCCTGACCAGGCCATTTTTTTGCACTACGGCGCTGCGTTACTTTAACCACTTCCCGTCCGGCCCATGTATATAAACGGCCGGATGGGGGCAGTGCAGCGGCAGGTGACTGTTCGTAAACGGCGACTGTCATTTTGGACTGTGCGCGCTCCCTGAGAGCACGCAGCACCGCAATCCAGTGCCCACCGATCGCTGTGCAGGACCTCTGTGTGAGATCCCGATCATGTGATCACTGATTGGCCAATATAGTGAATGCAGGGTCCGGGGAGACCAGATATAGTGAATGCAGGGTCCTGGGAGACCAGATATAGTGAATGCAGGGTCCTGGGAGACCAGATATAGTGAATGCAGGGTCCGGGGAGAGCGGATCTAGTGAATGCAGGGTCCAGGGAGAGCGGATCTAGTGAATGCAGGGTCCGGGGAGAGCGGATCTAGTGAATGCAGGGTCCGGGGAGACCAGATACAGTGAATGCGGGGTCCGGGGAGACCAGATCTAGTGAATGCGGGGTCTGGGGAGACCGGATCTAGTGAATGCGGGGTCTGGGGAGACCGGATCTAGTGAATGCGGGGTGCGGGGAGACCGGATCTAGTGAATGCGGGGTGCGGGGAGACCGGATCTAGTGAATGCGGGGTGCGGGGAGACCGGATCTAGTGAATGCGGGGTGCGGGGAGACCGGATCTAGTGAATGCGGGGTGCGGGGAGACCGGATCTAGTGAATGCGGGGTGCGGGGAGACCGGATCTAGTGAATGTGGGGTGCGGGGAGACCGGATCTAGTGAGTGCGGGGAGACCAGACCTAGTGAATGAAGGGTGCGGGGAGACCAGACCTAATGAATGCTGGGTCCGGGGAGACCAGACATAGTGAGTGCAGGGTCCGGGGAGACCAGACATAGTGAGTGCAGGGTCCGGGGAGACCAGACATAGTGAGTGCAGGGTCCGGGGAGACCAGACATAGTGAGTGCAGGGTCCGGGGAGACCAGACATAGTGAATGCAGGGTCCGGGGAGACCAGATATAGTGAATGCAGGGTCCGGGGAGACCAGATATAGTGAATGCAGGGTCCGGGGAGACCAGATATAGTGAATGCAGGGTCCGGGGAGACCAGATATAGTGAATGCAGGGTCCGGGGAGACCAGATATAGTGAATGCAGGGTCCTGGGAGACCAGATATAGTGAATGCAGGGTCCTGGGAGACCAGATATAGTGAATGCAGGGTCCGGGGAGACCAGATATAGTGAATGCAGGGTCCTGGGAGACCAGATATAGTGAATGCAGGGTCCTGGGTTTAGTAACACTTTAAGAGCGTTTTGTGCATTTCATCATTATGTTTTTGTTTGTTTTTTTACATTTTAGTAAATTTTATTTTTCACCTCAGGATGCCTTTGTGAAGATCACACGCCATGAGGGGTTAACATCGCTTTGGAGTGGCCTTCCCCCCACACTGTGAGTATAAGGCTTCAAGGTGGGGAGTTAAATATTTTATCAATCATTGACCGAAAACACAAATTGCATATTAATGCAACCTTTAGCCTCAGTACACACAGGCATTTTTTAACCACTTACCCTCCAGAGGTTTTCCCCCCTTCCTGTGCAGGCCATTTTTTGCGATACGGCGCTGGGTTACTTTAACTGACAATTGCACGGTCATGCAACGCTGCACCCAAATGAAATGTATGTCCTTTTTCCCACAAATGGAGCTTTTTTTCAGTGGTATTTGATCGCCTGTGTGGTTTTTTTTTTTTGGTTTTTTTTTTGTTTGCACTATAAACAAAAAAATACCGACAATTTTGAAAAAAAATTAATATTTTTTATTTTTTGCTATTAAACATGTCCAGTAAAAATAATTTTAAAGAAATCTAATTTCGGCATAAATTTAGGCCAAAACGTATTCTGCTAAATGTCTAAACTTTATTTGTGTGAAAAAAATGATAAAAAGTTCATATGGGTACAGTGTCGCATGACCACGCAATTGTCATTCAAAGTGCAACGGCGCTGAAAGCTGAAAATTGGCCTGGGCACGAAGGGGGTGAAAGTGCTCGGGATTGAAGTGGTTAGATTACATCTTGCTGCTTTTATTGCTGGTCAGCCCAGTTGTAGAATTGATTTTTGTGCACTTTGGGGTTTTTTTTATTTTGTTTTTTAGCGACTCAGAATGTGTACGTACTAAAAATACGAGTTCTCAGTGTGGGTTATATAAGAGTACTGATAAGCTGGCTGTTTATCTCCTTTTCAAAGTCAGGTCAGAGATCGGGACCATGAATTGATTTTCTTAGTAGGCAATCAGTTACTTTGGAACGGTTTTACTGTAGCAGGTTAACCCCTTGCAGACCACACGCCCACAATACACGACGGACGGGCAGCCTGTACAGGCAAGGCAACCTACCGGTACATCGCTGCCTGCTTCTCGGTTTAGGGCATGTGCATGCATGGCCACCTGCTGAGTCTGTTCACAAGTCCCAGCCAATGATTCAAGGCCGGGACCTGCTGATCAGCTGTGTCCAATCCCAACCCAGAGCCCTGTGTTGACATTCTATGCAGGGATCTGCACAGAGTGAACGATCTCTCTGTTTCTCATCCCTGCAAAGCAGGGATGAGAAACAAAGAGATCTCTTAGTAAAAGCAGCACATATTACCACCATTACTCATTGTTAGGCACACATCTGACCCCTTGATCACCCAAGATGTTAACCACTTCCCAGCCAGTGTCATTAGTACAGTAACAGTCTATATCAGGGGTCTCCAAACGTTTCGAAACAAAGGGCCAGTTTACTGTCCTTCAGCCTTTTAGGAGGGCCAGATTGTGGGCAGCAGGAGTAGAAAATGTCCCGTGCCCCAGCATCAGTAAAAATAAACATGGCCTCAGGATTGGTGGTCAGTAGGAGGAAGAGTAGTGCCCCATAATTGGTATTATTGGGAGGAATAGTGCTCCATATTTGGTATCGGTGGAAGAAATGGTGCCCCATTGTTGGCATCAGTGAAAGGAATAGTGCCCCATCTTTGGTATCGGTGGAAGAAATAAGTGCCCCATTGTTGGCATAAGTGGAAGGAATAGTGCGCCATCTTTAGTATTGGTGGAAGAAATAATTGCCCCATTGTTGGCATCAGTGGAAGGAATAGTGCCCCATATTTGGTATCGGTGGAAGAAATAAGTGCCCCATTGTTGGCAACAGTGGAAAGAATAGTGCGCCATCTTTGGTATCAGTGGAAGAAATAAGTGCCCCATTGTTGGCATCAGTGGAAGGAATAGTGCGCCATCTTTGGTATCAGTGGAAGAAATAAGTGCCCCATTGTTGGCATCAGTGGAAGGAATAGTGCGCCATCTTTGGTATCGGTGGAAGAAATAAGTGCCCCATTGTTGGCATCAGTGGAAGGAATAGTGCCTCATGTCACTGAGAGAAATCTTGCCCAGATAAAGGCTAGCAAAGGGCCACATCCGGCCCTCGGGCCACAGTTTGGAGACCCCTGGTTTCTATTATTATCACTGTATTAGTGCTTTCAGTGGCAAATCCTCTCAGCATCAGTTAGTGTCAGATTGCCTTCTGCACTATCACAGTCCCATTATAAGTTGCTGATCACCGCCATTACTAGTATAAAAAAAAATAAAATTCCAGTGTATATATACCATAACTTTCATGCCAACCAATTAATATCCTTTTTATGGAGATTTTTTTTTGTTTTGTTTTATCGAAGGTATGTAGCAGAATATATTTTTGGACACAAGCTATAAAGAAATTTAGATTTTTTTAAATTTTTTTTCATTGGATATGTTTTATAGCAGAAAGTAAAAAATACTGGGGTTTTTTTCATTTTATATCACCAAAAAAAAATATAAATACCCAGTGGTGATCAAATACCCCCAAAAGAAAGCTCTATTTGTGTGAAAAAAATTATATACATTTTGCATTGCATGACCTACGCAATTACCAGTTAGTAGCAAGTAGTACAGTGCCGTATAGCAAAAAATGCCCTGGTCATCAAGAGGGTACAAGAGCTCAAGTGGCTAACAGAGTTTACTGAATTTTTTTCGTAAATGTACACTGCAATGCAAAATAAAGATTTCCCATCCACCTTAAAGGATTCTATATTACATACAGGAAACAGATTAGCGGCAAAAGAATGATACCATGGGTATGGCCTTGTGTAAGGATGCCGAGACACAAGCTATCGCCCAAAATATCGAACAGATATTTGAAACCAGGGGTTCATTTAGCCCACAGATACCCATCAAGAGCTACAACACTGTTTTTGGTAGAGTCAGCCTTTAACCACTTGCCTACAGGGCACTTTTACCCCCTTCCTGTCCAGGCCAATTTTCAGCTTTCAGCGCTGTCACACTTTGAATGACAATTGTGCGGTCATGCAACACTCTACCAATATGATATTTTTTTTTTTCACACAAATAGAGCTTTCTTTTGGTGGTATTTAGTCACCACTGGGTGTTTTTATTTTTTTGCACTATAAACAAAAAGTGCAAAAAAATGTGAAAAAATAAGTTTTTGTTTGTTTCGATTATATAATTTTGCAATAGGTAATTTTACTCCTTCACTGATGTGCATTGATGAGGCGGCACTGATAGGTGGCACTGATAGGCTGCACTTATGAGGTGGCACTGGTGGGCATTGATTTGGAGGCACTGATGATGCTGTACTGATAGGCGGCAATGGTGGGCATGGACTGATGGCACTGCTTGACACTGATGGGCGCAACTGCTGGGCACTGATAGGTGGCATTGATAGGCGGCACTGACTGACGGCACTGCTGGACACAGAATGGGGCAACTGCTGGGCAGCACTGATGGGCACTGATAGGCAGTGCTGACTGACAGCACTGATGGGGGCAACTGCTGGGCAGCACTGTTGGGTACTGATAGGTGGCACTGATGGGCGCAACTGCTGGGTGGCACTGCTGGGCACTGGTGTTTGGCACTGCAAGGCACTGATCATCAGTGCCGATCTGCTCTGTGACAGCGTGAGGAAAGTGCTGCCTATAACCGGCAACTGTATTTACTCAGTGATCTGCTGTGTCATTGGACACAGCTGATCACGTGGTAAAAGGCCACTGTGATTGGCCTTTTATCTCGTCATGTGATCAGCTGTGTCACGCTGGGGGCGCGCGGGAGGGCGCGTTCTGAGGGGACGTCTTATGACACCCTCCCAGAACTGGACAACCGCGCTGTAGCCTTAATTCGGCTATAGCGTGGAAAGGATGTGGTTAATTTTCCTCCGAGGACAGAAGTTCTGTTTACATGTGTACATGAGGGTTGTTCCCTCCTAATTGCAGAATCAAAATGGCATTTGTCATTGAAAGATAAAACAAGATTTTGTTTTAATTGCTTTGTATAGAGCAGAGGTTGTGGTTTTTATCTTTTGCATGTCACTGTATCGATTCATATTGATCTGTTAGTAACAAGAGGTTTATTGTCGGTAATTCTTCCAAATGCACTGACGCAAATATATATATGTGCAGATAAGGAGTGCACATGGTGTATTTGTTATGTTCTCGTTTGCGAATGTCTGTGATTGAACATGTGCTTTTAGTAAAAGAAAAAAAACTCAACCCTGTGAAGGAGGAAATTGGCACACACTGTGCTTGCCACAATACATACTGGATACACCTTACAGTCAAGGCTGCTGTTATAAATCATGGGGCCCCATACAGCCAACCTGACAGGGTCCTCCCCTCCCCTCAAAAAACAAAGTGTTTACTATGCTTCAGTTATGAATGGACACAGTGAGTGATCAGTACAGATCACTCATTGTGTTTATTCAGGAAAGGAAAGGCCTGGTAAAATGTGACCTATTTACCAGACCTTTTCCCCGTTCTCTATCCTGCAGGATCTTACTGTCTTACTGTGTGCTTGCAGCTGCTGGTGGGAAGGAGAGGAGGGAAGCCGGAAGCACTGTGGGGGCACACAGGGGGTCCTAGGCAGCACAGGGAACGTATGGTGTACACGGAGGATAATGGGTGCTGCAGGAAGGGGGGGGTGCAATTACTGGAACTGAAACTGACCCCCTGTATGCCTCTCTCTGCAGCAGCTGAGAGCTGGCTTCTTCCCTCTCCCTCCCGCTAGCTGTCAGCTGCTGCAGAGAGAGCCATACAGGGGATTGGTTCCAGTAATTGCTCCCCCTCATTGTATCGATCACCCAACCTGCCCATAATCAAGTCACCCAGCTGCCTGGGCTCCCCTGCTGGCCTGGGCCCCGTACAGGAGGACTGGTGGTACCCCCTTATCCATGGCCCTGCTTACAGGTACATAAAGTGGATGCATGGATTACACATATATATTTATATATCTGATTGGATTCCATAGTTATTGTAAAAGAAAGTCCCAGGAAGGAAAGCTAACACCATCCTCTCTCTGTCTTGGGCTATTGGCAGAGAAGCGGCAGGTAGTGTTACTGAGTGAGCGCAAGAGCTAGCACTTCACTCCTTCTCACTCCTTGGGCTATCAGCAGGGAGGCAGTGGGTCTTGTGACTAAGGTAAGCCATGAATAAGTCGATTTTTTTTTTTTTTTTTTTTTTCTTCCACCACAGGTGGAAGGTAAGAAAATCACTTAATTCCCCTATCAGCACAACAGTTGCATTCTGCCGGAGGTGCGGGCGCAGGCGGAATACAATGATTACTGCTAGCAGCTATAACCACTGGCAGTAACCTCATGTAGAAAAATCCAACAGGCTGGTTGTACCCAAGTCAATCGATGGATCGACTTGGGTACATTCAGCCTGCCCATACATACATACATACATACATGGATTGAAATTTGCCCGGTTCCAGTTGAAGCAGCCAAATTTAAATCCATGTATGGCTAGCCAGTAAGAGCTAGCAATGCCCCTCCTTTCCCTTCTAGGTCTATCAGCAGAGACCTGGGTACAATCAGCCTACCCATACATACATACATGGATTGAAATTTGCCCTGTTCCTGTTGAACCGGCCGAATTTCAATCCATGTATGGCCGGCAAGAGCTAGCAATGCCCCTCCTTTCCCTTCCTGGTCTATCAGCAGAGACCTGGGTACAATCAGCCTACCCATACATACATAGATTGAAATTTGGATGGTTCCTGTTGAACCGGCCGACTGTCAATCCATGTATGGCCGGTAAGAGCTAGGAATGCCCTTTATTTCCCTTCCTGGTCTATCAGCAGAGACACGATGGGGGAGCTTTACTAAAGCTGGAGAGTGCAAAATCTGGTGCAGGTCTGCATAAGAACCAATCAGCTTCCAGGGTTTATTGTCAAAGCTTAATTGAACAAGCTGTTAGGCGTTGATTGGCTCCCATGGATAGCTCTGCATAGGAACCAATCAGCTTCCAGGGTTTATTGTCAAAGCTTAATTGAACAAGCTGTTAGGCATTGATTGGCTTTCATGGATAGCTGTGCATAGGAACCAATCAGCTTTCAGGGTTTATTGTCAAAGCTTAATTGAATAAGCTGATGTTAGGCGTTGATTGGCTCCCATGGATAGCTGTGCATTGGAACCAATCAGCTTCCAGGGTTTATTGTCAAAGCTTAATTGAACAAGCTGTTAGGCATTGATTGGCTCCCATGGATAGCTGTGCATAGGAACCAATCAGCTTCCAGGGTTTATTGTCAAAGCTTAATTGAACAAGCTGTTAGGCATTGATTGGCTCCCATGGATAGCTGTGCATAGGAACCAATCAGCTTCCAGGGTTTATTGTCAAAGCTTAATTGAATAAGCTGATATTAGGCGTTGATTGTCTACCATGGATAGCTGCAGCAGATTGTGAATGTTCCAGTTTTAGAAAATTCCCGATTACGATTCTTGTGACTGAGAACGAGCCGTATCACCAGGGCGGTGATACAGCTCGTTCTCAGTCACAAGACCCATTATCGGGAATTTTCTAAAACTGGAACACTCACAATCTGCTGCAGCTATCCATGGTAGACAAGCATGGTTGACCATGTTCTCCACCACTGTGACATAAAAATGTCACATGACCTGATGCCAAGAGTCAGAAGATGGAGGGCCCCTCTCACTTTCTGGACTATGTCTTCTAACTCTTGGCATCAGGTCATGTGACATTTTTATGTCACAATGCTGGTGGAGAACATGGTCAACCATGCTTGTCTGCACAGGCATTAGGGGTCTGTGTACCACTACCCTGTACGGTTCCAGGATGAAAACTTCCAAAAAGAGGCCTCAAGGTACCTAAAAGTATATACGATCAAACGAAAATACGTATTCCGGAAGTCCCTAGACACCAAGCCCATGAGAAACTAACAGAAAAAGAACTAGTTGTGGACTGAACCGGAATAGGGAATTTGTAAAATACTCAAGAATAATAAATCAAAGCAGAAGGTGATCAGTGGCGAGCGAAAACTTCTTTATTACAGACAAAATAAAAAGTACAAAACAAACACATCAGGTCCCAAGTAGGTAAATCCCCGTCAGAAGAAAACTTATTAGTAGAAAGATACGGTTTCAGGATGTTGGGAAGCGGATGTCCTGCTATCTTGGTTCTGAACTCAAATCACTTTAATGAAAAGCCCATCTGCAGCTGATTCGGCTCTTGATGGACTTTCCTGGTTGGATGGTTTTCAGGCTCTGCACGTGCATAGGTGCAGCACTGAGAAGACTTGGTCTAGATTTGTCTCGGTTCTAGATTTTATTTTTCAAATGCTGCTAGTTTTCTGTGGGCATCAGACCTGCTTGGACAGTTTTTATATAAATGATCATGTTTGTTACAGTAAAAAGTTACTTTTTATTGCTGTCATTGTTTTCAGTATTTTAGCTGGATCCAGGCGGTAATCCCTACCATGGTGACCCTCTCTCTGTCTTCCCCCTCACAGGGTGATGGCTGTACCTGCAACCATTATCTATTTCACTTGCTACGATCAGCTGAGGGACTTTCTGTATTATGGTCTGGGGTACAGTGGCAGTCACATTCCTCTCATCGCTGGAGCTCTCTCTCGTTGTAAGTGTTGCTTCACTTATATTGATGTACTTTTTTGTCGACCTGATTGCAGTTTTATAATTTCTCATCGATTCCTTCCTGTTAGTGGGTGCGGTGACAGTCATCAGTCCACTGGAGCTGATCCGTACTAAAATGCAGTCCCGCCAGCTGTCGTACATCGAGTTGGGAGCCTGTCTGCGATCTGCTGTATCTCAGGGTGGTTGGCTGTCGCTGTGGAAGGGATGGGGCCCAACAGTGCTGCGGGATGTGCCATTCTCAGGTATGGTGAATGGTAGTAGAAATATTTTGTACTGAACGCCCACAGGACACCCCAAGGTGCCTAGTATTCATGGTGGAGTGATATACACGTGGTGTCAGCTGTGTGCTTGCTGCAGTTTAGACCATTCACATGCGCGCTTTAAAGCTAAACCCCGGGCAAACTGCAAAATACACATTTTGGTGGTGCCGGGGCAAGGGGTGGGCAGGAGGGGCTGCCCTGGGCACTTTTGTATCATGGGAGGTGTGGGGGGGCGCAGCAGCAAAGAGATAGGGAGGAGGGGATTTGTGTTGGGAGGGGGAATTAGGGGGACAGCAGGGTGTAAGAATTGTTTCAGGAGTGGGGATTTGTGTTGGGATGGGGGAAGAACATTTGCGCTAGAAAAAGTCATATGGGGGGAAGGGATTTGTGCAAGGAGAATTGTTTTTATTTTTTTGAGGGGGGTGCTAATAAAGATGATTGGGGATATTTATACTAGGAGGGGAAATGTAGGGGGGGGATTTGTGCTAGGAGGGGGGATTTGTGTTGGGATGGGGGAGAACATTTGTGCTAGAAGTCATATGATAGGGGGGGAAGGGGTTTGTGCTAGAAGAATTTTTATTTTGGGGGGGGATTTGTGCTAATAGAGATGATTGGGGATATTTATGCTAGGAGGGGAAATTTAGGGAGGATTCGTGCTAGGAGGGGGGATTTGTGTTGGGTTGGGAGATGAACATTGGTGCTAGAAGTCATATGATAGGGGGGGAAGGGATTTGTGCTAGGAGAATTTTTTTTTTGGGGGGGGGGGATTTGTGCTAATAAAGATGATTGGTGGTATTCATGCTAGGAGGGGCGATTTTGGGGGGGGGAAATCTGTGTTGGGAGGGGGGCTTTTTTTTTTTTGGAACGGGTGAAGAACATTTGTGCTAGAAGAAGTCCTATGATAAGGGGAAGGGATTTGTGCTAGAATTTTTTTTTCTTCTAGGGGGGGGGGGGGTTGTGCTAATAAAGATGATTGGGGGCATTTATGATAGGAGGGGACATTTAGGGGGGATTTGTGTTGAGATGGGGGAAGGACATTTGTGCTAGAAGAAGTCATATGATAGGGGGGAAGGGATTTGTGCTACATTTTTTTTTTGGGGGGGGGGGGGATTTGTGCTAATAAAGATGATTGGGGGTATTTATGCTAGGAGGGGAAATTTAGGGGGGATTTGTGGGGGGTTTTTTGCTAGAAGGGGAAATTTAGGGGGGGATTTGTGTTGGGATGGGGGAAGAACATTTGTGCTAGAAGAAGTCATATGTTAGGGGGAAAGGGATTTGTGCTAGGAGAATTTTTTTTTTGGGGGGGGGGAATTTGTGCTTATAAAGATGATTGGGGGTATTTATGCTGGAGGGGAAATTTAGGGGGGATTTGTGCTAGGAGGGGGAATTTTTTTTGGGGGGGGGGAGATTTGTGTTGGGAGGGGGGGCCTTGGAGTGGGGGGGGATTTGTGTTGGGATGGGGGAAGAACATTTGTGCTAGAAGAAGTCATATGATGGGGGGATGGGATTTGTGCTAGAATTTCTTTTTTGGGGGGGTATACCGCCTTCTTAATACTTCTACAATCAGTGTGTTTTATTTGAATCCTTAAAAATCCTTGTAGATGAGTATGGATGCCGCTCAGACCGAACCCCAGGAGTCCGAGAAGGATGGATATGGTACGATGGCTTCAGCTGTCATTCTGGCCATGTCCTCCGACGCGTTTCGTCCCGCCCATAGGGGGCTTGGTCACAGCGGCTGGTTCGGTTGGAGTGGCGTCCATCCTCATCTATACCGCTTGGCGTTACTTGGGACGATACGCCCATCTTTTCTTCCTTGCCGGCAGGGTGATCTTCGTTGTCTTGTCAGTCTTGAGCGGTGCCAGAAGCACATTCATGACTTCTAAATCCTTGTGTTGTTTCTACCTCTACAGCCCTGTACTGGTTTAATTATGAGCTGGTAAAGAAGAAGCTTAGTAAGTCGCGGCGAGCCTCAGAGATGCCATTTCTCATCAGCTTTACATCAGGAGCAGTTTCCGGAGCTGTAAGTCCCTGTCCCCCCCCCCCCCATACCTCTTCCATAGTTTTTTTTTTTCTGTATTTACAGTCCCCCATCATCCACTTTGTATCTCTGGCATTTGCTATTATGTGATCTACTCTTCTCCATTTATTTCTGCATGTTTTCATAAACGTTGCCCATGTCTCTCTGTTTCAGGTGGCGGCCGTTTTCACTCTGCCGTTTGATGTCGTGAAGACGCACAGACAGATCGAACTGGGGAACATGGAGATAGGTAAAGTGCAGGAAAGGGCGAAGAATACACAAATGCAGCATATGTAGAAATATCCTTGGCGTATATAGAACCCTTTCACACACTTCGATGCCACCGCATTATCACGAGCGCCAGCAATTAAAACCAAGGGATGGAGAAATGCAGAGGTGACCTTCAATGGAAACCTTAGATTATTTATTTATTTCAGGTACTTATATAGCGCTGTCAATTTACACAGCGCTTTACATATATATTGTACATTCACATCAGTCCCTAACCCTCAAGGGGCGTACAATCTAAGGTCCCTAACTCACATTCATACACATACTAGGGACAATTTAGACAGGAGCCAATTAACCTACCAGCATGTCTTTGGAGTGTGGGAGGAAACCGGAGTACCTGGAGGAAACCCACGCAGGCACAGGGAGAACATGCAAACTCCAGGCAGGTGGTGCCATGGTTGTGATTCGAACCAACGACCCTAGTACTGCCAGGTGGAAGTGCTAACCATTTAAATGCAAAAAATACTTTGGATTTTACGGTCTACATTTGATGTGCTCATTGTACCGATGTATTTGCTTTCAGGATCATCTAAACATAAGGGATCGTCCACATGGGGAGCCATGCGCCGAATTCGTGCCGAGTCTGGAACCCGCGGTCTCTTTGCAGGTGACGTTTCTTACCTCCTCTGGTGAGCCTGGTTTCTCACCCCACCATTTCTGCTCCTTTACACCTCTCATCTCCTCTCTCTGCAGGGTTCATGCCTCGAGTCATCAAGGTTGCCCCAGCCTGCGCCATCATGATTAGCTCTTATGAGTTTGGGAAGAAGTTCTTTCAACAGCGGAACCAGGAGAGGTTAAAGGCCCTGTAAGGTGCAGCTTTAAGAGAGCAAAACCAAGCTCTAACAGGGGCTGTTTATGGAGACCAGAATCAACATCTCAAAACTTACAAAGACGTGCATCAGACAGCCAGTAGCCTTCCAACTGTTAAAAGGGGATTTCTAGGAAAACCGTGAAACGTAGTCCCCTCCTCCGGTGTCGAAGTATAGTACTGCACTGATTCCCTTTACATGGAGCACCAGCTGCTGGTGAAATCTGGTATTGCATTCCAGCCGTAAAATGTATGTATGGGAATGGACATAGCCTCAGTGTTTGCTTGTATTCCATTCAAATTTAAAAGTGAAACTTGGACCACGAATGGATAAACCTCGATCTAATCAGGGATTGCCATTTCCTTTAAAATCCCCTTCACGTTATAAGGACTTGTCTTTACTGTGCAGAATGTGATAATCTGCAGCTGAACAATTGGAGGGAAGTTGGTTGCCTTACACTGGTCTACAATATTGTTTAAATACGCACATAAGATCTGGAGGATCTACGAAGTTCTGACACCTAATTCACTTCTCAAGCACTTAATGTAGCACTCACTTGAATCGTCTACCGCAAAAATGAGTATGTTTGACCACTAGAAGCCACTGTGTGTAAAAATAAAAAGACATCACTTTAGTATAGTAAGGTGCCTGAGGTCTAAGTGCACACGGGTTTGTTTATAAAAAAAAACAAATAAAAAAAAAAAGTAGTTACTTATGGCAGCCAATCAGGCTCTTTCATTTGAAAAATGAACCCTCATTGACTGCAGGCAGGAGCTCCACTTTTTTTTTTTTTTTTTTTACAGCAAGTTAAAAAAATTAGGCTCTTTCATTTGAAAGAGCCAATCAGGCTCTAAAATAAAAGAGCCAATCGGGCTCTTTCATTTGAAAAATGAACCCTCATTGACTGCAGCCAGGAGCTCCACTTTGTTTTTGTTTTTTTTTAACCCGCTGTAAAAAAAAAAAAAAAATTGCCCCCACTGTTTTGCTGCTGAAAATATTCATCTGGTCTATATCATAAGGATGAAACCTAATTCTTATATTACCGCCTCTTAAAGCAATGCCCCTCAAATCCCAAATGTTAGTTTTAGGTGGAGGGTGGTTAGCTCAGTTGAGGGGTATAATCATACTGGCATCCAGATCTCTTCTGTGAAGATGAAGTGCCTCTGGGGATTTTGCTTCTGGTCAGCTTTTCAGAATTTCTCCACGGTGGAGCTCCTAAATAATTGTAACAGACCCCGGCAGCCAAGGGAGGATATTGCCATTTGATCGTCACTCTGGATGGTTTCTTTATTAGAATATAAAAGGAAATGTCATTAGAAAAATATGGATGCTGCTATTGCCAAGCTGGCCATAGATTGTTCAAACATTGACCGGTTCAGCAAGGACTGCCTAAGATTCGAACCATCTATGGGCAGCCTGATTGTAGCAGTAATTGCTTGTAAAATCTGACATGCCAGTTGAACCCAAGTCATAATTTGTAATTGGGTACAACCAGCATGTCAGATTTTACATGCAATTATTGCTAGCCGCTATTCGAGCCAATAGCTGTAATCACTGTGTTCTCCGGGCAGGGATGGCTCCCCCCACTGGGAGAATACAATAGCTCCACGAGAGGATTCCCCCATCGACACTGACTGTCGATGGGGGAATCGAGCGATTCTAACAGCCGGGGGAATCGAGCGATTCTAACAGCCGGGGGAATCGAGCGATTCTAACAGCCGGGGGAATCGAGCGATTCTAACAGCCGGGGGAATCGAGCGATTCTAACAGCCGGGGGAATCGAGCGATTCTAACAGCCGGGGGAATCGAGCGATTCTAACAGCCGGGGGAATCGAGCGATTCTAACAGCCGGGGGAATCGAGCGATTCTAACAGCCGGGGGAATCGAGCGATTCTAACAGCCGGGGGAATCGAGCGATTCTAACAGCCGGGGGAATCGAGCGATTCTAACAGCCGGGGGAATCACGCAATTCCTGCAACCATGGTTTGCAAAGACAATCGCTTCATATATGGCCTGCTTTAAAGTAGAGTTCCATCTAAAGCAGGGGTCTCCAAACTATGGCCCTCCAGGTGTTGAGGAAATGCAAGTCCCATGAGGCCTTGCAAGAATGACAGCCACAGGCAAGACTCCCAGAGGCATGATGGGTCTTGTAGTACTTCTTCATCTAGAGGGCCATAGTTTTGAGACCCCAGATCTAAAGCCTAATTAGTCTTAAAAATGCCCCCCTCCCTTTCCTAACCTCTATATGAACTAAAAAAAAAATGTATATAACTATTTTCAGCCCACTCCAGTCTGGTCATGTGATCCAGCGCCCTGTTTTGGTCAGTGGTAGCTGCAGGGGAGAGGAGGGACTGCCAACAACAGCCTATGGGTGACATTTCTTGTGGCTTTCCCAGACGGGATTGGGTGTTCTCTCCATTTTCCTACAGCTGCCGTTTCACAGAGGATCATGTGACCAGACTCAAAATAGGCAAGTATTACATTTTTTTTTTTTTTAAGTAACACCCAGGTTAGTAAAGGTGTTAGGAAGGAGCAATTTTAAGACTGGTTAGGATTTCGTTGCAATTCTACTTCAACCCATTGTGAAAATGCTATGCGATGTGCTGTTCTATAGATCTAATGTCTTCAAGAACAGAAATACTCATCCAAAATGAAAGGATAAGTTCACCTTTTATCAAAATATAATAAATGCACATTTTTTTTGCAGGTAAAAAAAATGTGCATTTACTATTTTTTGTTTCAGATTTCTGGTGCCATGCAGGACTCCTGCAGATCTGTCAGTGTATCTGTGTACTCGTACAGGGCAAGCAGATACACACCGACAGGAAGAATCAATGAACGACCCCATCTAGCTGTCACAACGGGAGATCGGGGGGGTCAGTCCTTTCGTAACATGTTACAAAAGGTGAATTTATCGTTTAACCTCTTGGCGCTGGCCGAACGCAAATGTGTGGCCTCCCGGCGTCTGGGCCTAGAGGCTGAGCGGCCGCACATTTGCGTTCTATCAAAAAAAAATATGTGCTGAGAGTGCATGCCCTGCGCGCTCCCAGCTTACACGTTCAGTACTCATGGAAAGGTCCCAATCTCCTCTTTCGATTGAGATCTTTCCCAATCATGCGACCACCATGACAGCGAATTATGGCAGTCACATGACCCTGGAACCCCGAACGCAAATGTGTGGCCTCCCGGTGTCTGGGCCTAGACGCTGAGCGGCTGCACATTTGCATTCTATTAAAAAAAAACGTGCTGAGAGCGCACACCCTGCGCGCTCCCAGCACACACGTTCAGTACTCATGGAAAGGTCCCAATCTCCCCTTTTGATCGAGACCTTTCCTGATCATGTGACCACCATGCCAGCGAATCATTTCGGTCATATGACCCTAGAACCCCGCCCCCCGGCTTCTGGAATCAAAGGGCTGGGAGGCGCCGGCGCCAAGGGGTTAGGTACAGAGACGAGTAGCTGTGCGTTTTCTCTGGCATTCATTTGGTGAAAGCTTAATCTGGATGATGAAAGGCTTGCAAGCAGACAGCCAAGCAACTAGCATTTTCAGAACGAGGCTAGTAATGGTAGCCTTTTTATTAGGTGAACTCTAATTTTCAGGGAGAACTTATACCAGCCATAGACGGGTTGAAAATTGGCCGATTTTTGCCCAAAAAAAAAAAAAAAAATCAGCCAATTTTTCTCACTGTTAATGGGATAATTGGTCGGCCATTTTTCGGGTTTTTTGCACTTTTTTTTTTTTTTTGGAAAATTCGCAGCCGAGTTTCCTGACAATGATGGGCAAATCGGCCGATCGTTTTACCGATAAAAAGTCCATGCATTAGCCGTGCCATGCAAGGGACAGAAGTTATGGGGTTAACTTTATGGTTTAGTCAGCCGATTTTTTTTTTAAATGTTGGTGGTAACGTCGGCCGAATGGATTGATTTTTGTTTTTTGAAAAATAGGCCAATGTTCGACCTGTCTATGGCCTGCATTAGAAGTAAAATATTTTTGGGTGAAGTTGCCTTTAAGGCTGGCCATAAACTATACAATTTTCTGGCCAATTTCCTTTAGATTTACCTTCAGCCATGTAGTGCAAGAGCCTGCCTAATTGGATACAATTGAAAGTGTTTTTAGGTTTGACATCCTATTATATGGTTTTTGGTAACTCTAAACCAAAAATCTCAAGCAAATTGTATAATGTATGGCCAGCCTAAGCACACGTCGTGAACACAGGATTCATGGCTGAAATGAAATCCACTAAAATAACAGATTTTGGTCCTAAGGGAGTGTATGCCTGACAAGATGTCCCAGGTGCTTCTGCTGCCTTGTGACCGCATGGAGACAACACGTATCAACAGTAGCTGAACCTGTGGGAGATGAGATGCTCTTCTTATTCATCCGATTTATAACTGACATCAGTTGATCTCCAGCAACCAAATCGGTTTTAGGGTTTTATTTTGCTACGGTAGTCTTCCTCCACCGATTTGGTTGCTGTAGGGCAAAGCAGACAAAATGTATGCCAGACAATTCTTTACTTGGCAATGGGAATACCAAAATCTTGGTGAAAACCCTCAGCTAGGAGCTCTTTCAAGCTCCTTTTCCATTCCAAAGCAGGTTCTGCAGTCTAGAACTCTTCAGGAACTCAACCAGTTCAAAACCAAAGAGCCATCTCTTGACTCAAAATACTACTCTACTAATCCAGTGAAACATGACGCCATAACAGATCAAAAATTACATTTGGATTTTCCACAAGAGTTCTAGGTGGAATATGCCAATGGGACCTGAATTTTCTTCTGGAAGAACCAGGCCCACCAAAATATGAGGATTTACTTGGACAGTGCTTGAAAAATGCATGGAAAGGGTGTATTAGATAATGATTGACATAAAGGACTTGGCTCAAGGACCTACTTGTCTTGCTCTAGAACTATGACAAAAAGTCCATGTGGGAACATTTGATGTTGAAACGGATTGGGGAGCCTGGTCTGTGGATGAACAATGTGAAAGAGACACTGGACTTTGAACTTAGAAGGTGCTTTGAAAACACAGAGACTGAAACATTGGATTTCCAGTTGAATAGCTCAACTTTGAACCCTTCTAAGTATAAGCTATTTTTTCTCCCCAGTAGCCTCCCCACCAGAAGTCTAAGTTCACAACACCCAGGGACCTATGCTGGAGCAACATGCATGATCACTTGTCCTAAAAGTGCCTATTTTTCTGGAAGCAATCTTCTCGACCTGCTGACGCTGACTGAAGAGAGCAAATGAAGGTCATACATTGGAACATTGCTCCTATCCTAACCCCCATCTTTTCACATCTGTTATGAGTGGATGTTAGGAGGATACTTTTTTCTTTTTTTTCTCCTTTGTACTGTACTGGTGCAGTTAACCATACATGCAATTATTTTTGTTATATTGTGCATTAAGGATGGTATAGCCATGTGCAAAAGCAGATTTTGGATCATCGTTAGGGATATTGGAATCTGTTGGGCTTTGACACTTGTGTATGTGCAATTTCATCTCATTTCTAAACAGCATTCAGTTGGTTTAGATTTCAGTGGATCAATCAGCATTTCTGATTGGGTATTAAAGGAGAGAGCAATATGGAGGCTGCCATTGCCGACCTCCTTCTGAAAATGCTGCCTGCCTTCCTTCAGATCATTCTGAGTTTGGTTCTGGACAAGCATGCAGATTGGAAATAGCAAGTCCACGCTGCTACGCCGCACATTTGATCTAGCTCAGTAATTCAAAAGCATCAAAGGCAGTGGGTCAGCATTTTCAGAGGGAGAGGTCAGCAATAGCAACCATCCTCATTCACCTTATGCTACAAGAAGCCCAGTAGTTCATCTGTAATTCTGTGACAAGTCAGTGGTGTTGGTGATCTCGAAGGATACGGTGGGTAACACAAGGATTTATATACTTGTTTGCTCACCATTGAGTCTGCTTGTGTCACATTGGCTGTACAGTTGACAAAGAAAACTGCCACTGAGTCTGTCAACTGTACAGCCAATGTGACAAGCAGACTCAGTGGCAGTTTTCTTTGTCGACTGTACAGCCAATGTGACACAAGCAAAGAAAACTGCCACGGAGTCTGCTTGTGTCACATTGGCTGTACAGTCAACAAAGAAAACTGCCAGAGTCTGCTTGTCACATTGGCTGTACAGTTGACAGACTCGGTGGCAGTTTTCTTTCTCAACTCTACAGCCAATGTGACACAAGTAGACTCAGTGGCAGTTTTCTTTGCTTGTGTCACATTGGGTGTACAGTTGACAAAGAAACCTGCCACTGAGTCTGCTTGTGTCACATTGGCTGTACAGTTGGCAAAGAAAACTGTCAACTGTACAGCCAATGTGACACAAGCAGACTCAGTGGCAAAGAAAACTGCCATTGTTGGACTCTGTGGATATATGCAATTGGGTTCTAAAAGAGGTTACATTTTGTACAAATATGAAAATGACCCTTTCATTGCCAAAATTGCAGGCATAACTGGCAAAGGAAGGGTCTAAACTGCAGAGCAGTTATGTGAGTGAGCACTGCACTGTGTGGTTGCTCCTGTGTCCTGGCAAAAAAAAAAAAAGCGGGTTGAATCAGGAACCAACATTAAGATGTTAGTAATGGGTTTCACTGAAAACCTACTTCTTAAAAAGGCTAAATCCATCCAGCTCGGAGTTTTTATGGTGACCTGTTTCATTCACCTTTAGTATCCATGACTTAAGACAGGTGTGTCCAAACTATGGGCCTCCAGGTGTTGAGGAACTGTAAGTCCCATGAGGTCTTGCAAGACTCTGACATCCACAGGCAAGACACCCAGAGGCATGATGGGACTTGTAGTACTTCAACAGCTGGAGGGCCATAGTTTGGACACACATGACTTAAGAGGTAGAAAGTATGGCGGGGGGACCTGGACAATCATGTTTGGTTCTAAAGGGAACCTGTGGCCAGGCTATGGACATCTAGTTTGCTTAACAAGCTTGAAAATTCCTCCCAAGCAAGCTCTACCCGATTCCAGACTGTGTAGGCACTTAGTAATGCTTCAGACTGGGTTATCATAGCTAGAACCACTTTGTCTACTTGACTTGCTAATCCTGCACCCTCCCACTGCTATCTGTGAAGCTGCAGCCTTTTCAGAACTTATTTGCCTAAAAAAATGTAGCGTGTAACCATAGAAATTAATGAGTGCCGCACCGTCTGCTGGGATCAGGGTGTTGGTATCCTTTCATTGATCCCAGGGATCAGGGTGTTGTTATCCTTTCATTGATCCCAAAGTGCTGGCATGTGTGTAAGAGGTATGGGACGTCCAGCCTGGTGTTTACAAATGTAAGCGGTAGCCTCAGCCACACCCTCCCACGCATTTTGCTTCAACCACCTGAGCTTATGACAGCCTTGGTGGAGCGAAAGGTGTCAGAGGGTGTAGCCAGTGGAGCTGGCTGAGGCCACTTACATTTGTATACACTGGTCTGGGCTAGCCACATCCCACACCTCTTACATACAGGTAGAGCATAACCAGTTCCTAATCTGTTCTGGCTGCCTTTTATTTGACACAGAGTTCCGATTTGCCAGTAAATACTTAACTGTTGCAGAGAGATGCTTTGGTTTGGAGGAACCAGGGTAGAGTAAGGGTGCAGGCACAGATTTAGGTGGGGGAGGTAGTTGCCCAGCTCTGGCTATCCTGCAAGAATCCAAGATGCCAGCACCTGTAACAACTCTATGCAGGGTTCCATCATGATAAAAATTATGGCCATTACACCACTATTTTACAGCTTTTGTCCTAACATTTCCATTGGGGTAGTGATTGGTGTTTTCATTCCCTGGCCACAGGTCTGCTTTGAGCCAAATGCAAGCATAGGGATTGTTTAGAGTCAGTTGAGCCAATGGAGCTGGCATCTGGAGTTCCTCAGGCATTAAGCACCCATGTGTTGCATCTTACATCACCCCCTTTCTACACTTAAAAGTTGTTGGATGGACTTAACTTTTAACCAACTAGGGTACAGTACTGTCTGCTTCTGCCCATTTGAAGTAGCCATTTTGTTGGTTGTCAACAAGTCCTTGTGGGCCAAGAGGCTGAAATGGATTCCTGAAATGGTTGACTTTCTAAGCACAAGCAATGTTTAGAGTTAAAGGGAATTTTAAGAGATCTAGGCATACCGCCATTGCTACCCTCCATGAAGATGTTTGTTGTCTGGCTTTCCTCCTTTTACTAGCAAGTCACGGTCTTGAAACAAACACAACTGGTGAAGTCCAAACTACATGCTCGTTCCAAGGGAATGACCAGGTCCCAGCTAGCATCTTCAGAAAGAGATCCTCAAAGGCTTTTCTTCTAGTTATTTCATGTAAGGTTCACTTTGCAGGGTAACTCCACTTTGTTAAGCAATGACTTGGCATACATTGTTGCTGCACAAACTATCTTGTAATTACAAAAATAATTTTTTCCATTTTAAATGTAGACAGCTACAATTGTCGAAAGCTTGCCAATATGTTAGACTGATTACACAATTTCTGTACAGTCTAGTTTGGATTTACCAAAATCGTGACTTCAAAACTAATTAGTCCATTAAATATGCATCCATTTATTAATAGCTGTCGGTCGATCTAAAGTAAACTCAACAATCCGATTGTAATATATGATGGGCTTAAACCTGACCGAACAGTATATGTGTCAAAATAATCACATTTACTGCTAATATGATTGGCTAACTGCTTTTCTTGTTCATTTTTTAGTGCTGGAAAAGACACGCCGTCAGCACATAGGACGTAAGTAAAGTGCTGACGTTCTTTTATTGGACAGTAACCATTGTGACTATGCAATAATATCCTTGTATGTAATGGACACACAGAGGATTTTTAACAAAAATGGAGTTATACTTCAAACGAAACAAGTCAGAGCTACATGGCTCTATAGGAGAATTTTGACATGGGAGTCGGTAAGGAATCAGTCAGAGCTACATACCCCTCTATGAAGCTTCAATTGATTGACATTTCAGGCTCAGTGTTAGAAGTCAAACCCGGGGTGCAGTAAAATCATGTTTTGTATGTCACTGTTGTTAAAGCGGAGCTCCACCCAAAAAGGGGAAGTTCCGCTTTAAGGACTGCTCCCCCGCTCCCCATTAAGGATTGGCACCTTTGGGGGGGAAGCGGGTACCTGAATTTGACAGGTACCCGCTCCCACTTCCGGTCTGATCGCCTAGGCCAGGGGTAGGCAACCTCTAGCTGTTGTGGAACTACATTTCCCATGAGGCATTGCAAAGATTAAAAAACTGACAGTTACAGCTATGACTTGCAGAGGCATGATAGAACTTGTAGTCCTGCGGCTCTCAGGTTGCCTACCCTTGGCCTAGGTGATCGGAAGCAGAAGTTGTCCTCCCTCCCTGTAGTCTGTTGGGACACGTGACAGGTCCCAGAAGACTACAGGACCATTCGTGAAGCGCAGCAAGCTATCACAGCTGGCCTCTTGGAATACAGGATGGCCGGTGAAATGGGCTGCAGGGGACACACCGAGGGACAGGTAAGTGGCTGTTTGTTAAATGTCAGCAGCTACAGATTTTGTAGCTGCGGACTTATTTTTTGGCAGCGTGAGTGGAACTCCTCTTTAATTGCCCTCCTTTGTCAGAGCTGTAAATCCTCTAGTATTTGATTCTGTGTAAGTGCATCAGTCCATATCAGTCCACCATGCCTCTTGCCTAGACAAGCAAATGTAGCCGGATGACACTGCTGGAGGAATGTTGGACCGATGCAGAAGGACCGCTGCATTCACAATGGATTACTGCATTAGTATGGTTTTTGGCTGGGAACCAGCGGGTGTTAAATGGAAAATGTATGATTTTACTTAATGCCGATTGAATTTCAAGCACTGCAGCCGAGACTTCAGTTGGGTTTTGAACAGGTTCTGGTCCACTAGAATGAATATGCTGATTCAGAATTCAGCTTCCATGGGAGGTTTCTCCCTTTGTAATCCCTTTAACTACCCATTAAAAGTCTGTTTCACTTTTTTTATGTCTAACCTTGCAGCTAAAGTAGAAATTGCTCCTTTATGAAAAAGTAATGTTTGCTTCCACACTGAAATTTTTTTTTTTTGTGAAAAACATTTGCTTTGATCTGCATACTTCCTAATCGGGCTGCTAGTTGCGGTAAACCTTTCCTGCCAATCAGAATTCAGTTTATTGTAAGCAGCTCAGCGAATTGCTGATTTTCCTTGGCTGCTGTAACTTGCAATATTGATAAACCAATGAAGAGAAATACAGTGCAATAAAGGGAACCAATCTTAATTCTTTAGTAGAGTACTATTATAAATGGACCCGATTGGTCAGTTGAAGTTGCTGCTGCTTGCAGTAGGTTATTACATAAGACAAATAAGTAAAAGCCAGGAAAAAATTGTATGAAAAAAAATATTCACTTTAAAATGCTAATATTGGCAAGGCAATAGAGATGTACTAATTTTATAATGGAGCAAGATATATTTTAGCTTTATGAACACTTTTCAGATGGCGTACTGACCTGTAGACCACTGTTCTGTCTCACAGGGGTGACACACAAAATGTGTGGTGGTGTGTAGTAAAACAATTAAAATAAAACTGCACTCGCATGACACACATTGTCTTGTCCTTTCTTGATGACTTATGTCTGAACTATCGTTCTGTCTACTTACAATCATAGGTGCAAGTGGTTACTTACCTGAGAAACCAGAGAAGTTCTAGTGGTCCCAGGCTGCTGGCATTGGTGCAGGTCAAATTCAGTCCACCATTGCTCACTATTCAAGGAACTCCTTGAATTATCGAAGAACCCTGATCGAGAAAGGCTGCTCTAGGCAGAAACTTGATTACCAAGATGTTCTGACAGCTCAGGTGTTTCCTGGCTAGCATTAGCTCAGTTTTTTTAAAATTGCCCTTTCTGTAGACCACAAGTCCCAGGGCTTTTTTTTCCCAGCTCGAACATGGTGGAACTCCATTCTACTACCTCTGGCTCCAGCCCTCTCCTCTCAACAATGTCATTTGTAAACACAGAAGCCTTCTGTGTTTACAAGGACAGCTCTCCTCCACTCTCAAAGGACGCATTCTCGACGGGGAAAGATATTGCCCAGTGATTTCCCTGTGTGAGAATGAGAGAAGCGGACCCACCAACACTGCTCCGGTCTTAGAGCCAGGCCTGGATGGTGAGATGCTAGATACCTTTTTATTTTTTGGAGGGGGAGGGAGGATGATGAGGGCAATGGAGGGAGATATGTGCAGAGGTGAGGGATGGGGGAAAGTGGTGCAGAGGAGGGGTGGATGTGAGATGTGGACAGCCTGCAGGGTTAAGCTCTTGTTCACACTCTGTAAATAACACACCCCCCAACTCAAGATTTCAGGAGTACGCGGCCTGCAGAGTTCAGGAGTACGCGGCCTGCAGAGTTCAGGAGTACGCGGCCTGCAGAGTTCAGGAGTACGCGGCCTGCAGAGTTCAAGAGTACGCGGCCTGCAGAGTTCAAGAGTACGCGGCCTGCAGAGTTCAAGAGTACGCGGCCTGCAGAGTTCAAGAGTACGCGGCCTGCAGAGTTCAAGAGTACGCGGCCTGCAGAGTTCAAGAGTACGCGGCCTGCAGAGTTCAAGAGTACGCGGCCTGCAGAGTTCAAGAGTACGCGGCCTGCAGAGTTCAAGAGTACGCGGCCTGCAGAGTTCAAGAGTACGCGGCCTGCAGAGTTCAAGAGTACGCGGCCTGCAGAGTTCAAGAGTACGCGGCCTGCAGAGTTCAAGAGTACGCGGCCTGCAGAGTTCAAGAGTACGCGGCCTGCAGAGTGCACTCTACATGCGTACTCCTATAAATAACACACCCCCCAACTCAAGATTTCAGGAGTACGCGGCCTGCAAAGTTCAAGAGTACGCGGCCTGCAAAGTTCAAGAGTACGCGGCCTGCAAAGTTCAAGAGTACGCGGCCTGCAAAGTTCAAGAGTACGCGGCCTGCAAAGTTCAAGAGTACGCGGCCTGCAAAGTTCAAGAGTACGCGGCCTGCAAAGTTCAAGAGTACGCGGCCTGCAAAGTTCAAGAGTACGCGGCCTGCAAAGTTCAAGAGTACGCGGCCTGCAAAGTTCAAGAGTACGCGGCCTGCAAAGTTCAAGAGTACGCGGCCTGCAAAGTTCAAGAGTACGCGGCCTGCAAAGTTCAAGAGTACGCGGCCTGCAGAGTGCGCTCTGCAGGCCGCGTACTCCTGAACTCCGCACTCTGTATGCCGCGTACTCCTGTATGCACTCCTGACCATAGTCTTACAGATACAACCGGCCCTTTGAAATTTTGTTTTTAACAATAGATAGGGGTAAGATAGTCAGGATGGGTGGGGGTTATTTGGCTAGACTTCTTTTGATGTGTTTAGTGATTAAGTCAAATGCAGAAATGACTTGATCACTAAAAGATGAACTTAGTTCAGTTGCTTTAGGTACTCAGTGGCCTATTAAATGTGTTCCACATTTGGAAGTTGGTATATTAAATCTCAGCTCTGGGCGAAGATAAACCTTCCCTCACCCATTTTACATGAAAATGTAAAACCCCTTTTTTTACTCACTTAAAGCCATGGGTCCCTCACTCACGCCTCATCTGGGATCTGAGATCAGTCATCCAGCACTGTGGTCTATGCCCAAGCCAACTGGTCCCCTTGTTATAATGTCATCACGCCATCACAGTCTTCAGGACCCAAGAGCCCTCTCTTGATAGATGGTCAATAGGCAGCAATGTTGGCACCCTGAAAAGGACCATTTTACTCTGCAGGGAGGAAGAGAAAACTTAAAGACCCTGAGCTTCACATGACTATGGATTTCAAGTAACAAAAAGGAGATTTTATATTGTGATTATTTTTTTTTTCAAAACGAACATGGTGATAATTGATGTCCAGAGATATTCTTTAACTGACACACACACCAAACAATTGGGCAATTTCAAATTCCTTCAGTTCATCAGTTTAATGGACAGAATTGCACATATTCCTGACAGAGGCTTCCATAACAACCAGTTTTTTTTTTTAAACCAGTGCTCAGTTACACAACATACGATTTATTTAAGTCCAAACAAAGGAGCCAACTTCTACCCTTACAGGGTTCATGAGTTGAAGGTCTCCACTTGGTCCATGAAGGGAAGAGAATATTGGGTATGCCCATTTTAAAAGGCATTTCATTTTGTAAGGGGACAAGTAAAGGAGATGTAACTGATGTTACTTTGAATGCAGCAATAAAGTCTCAGACTTTTAATTTACCAATAGCAGTAGATATCCATTTATCTATTCAGGTCCAGATCACTTCTTGTGTTTTCTACAAGGTTACGGCGGATCAGGAACTGGTTATATTGGGGTGTGTTGGTTCTCTGTTGGGTGATGGATTATATACTGTGCTATTTTTTGCAAGTCCTTGTATTATCCTTATTAAACCACCATTGGAGTTATGCAATTAGCCGAAGAAAAGTAACTTGGCAAGACGGTATCATGAGATAAACAGGGCTTCTCCTATGGTGGTCAAGACATAATGCATTGATGGTGAACTATGTTTGGAAGACCTCAGCTGGGGCTTCCAGCAGGACTTGTCTCACTGCTATTACTGACAAGGCATTCATTGGATTTCAAGCTTGGCAGAGATTTACAGCTGGGGATGGATGCCAGGGAACCGCACAAACCCAGCATGGAAGGGGTTGGGTCCTTACCTGTGGAGTGGAAAAAAAAAGTGTAAAAAATACGACAAGCCAAAATATACGGTGTACATAGTTTATAGATATACAGTGAAGGAAATAAGTATTTGATCCCCTGCTGATTTTGAATGTTTGCCCACTCACAAACAAATGATCAGTCTAAAAATCAAATTGTAGGTGTATTGTAACACAGACAGAATAGCAACAAAAAATTCAAAAGAAATGCATGTCTAACAAATGATGCATTGATTTGCATGTTCATGAGGGAAATAAGTATTTGATCCCCTTCATAAAACATGACTTAGTACTTGGTGGCAAATCCCTTGTTGGCAATCACAGAGGTCAGACGTTTCCTGTAGTTGGCCACCAGGTTTGCACACATCTTGGGAGGGATTTTCGCCCATTCCTCTTGGCAGATCCTGTCCAAGTTATTAAGGTTTGGTGGCTGACGTTTGGCAACTCGAACTTTCAGCTCCCTCTACAGATTTTCAATTGGATTAAGGTCTGGAGATTGGCTAGGCCACTCCAGGACCTTAATGTGCTTCTTCTAGAGCCACTTCTTTGTTGCCTTGGCCGTGTCTTTTGGGTCATTGTCATGCTGGAACACTCATCCATGACCCATTTTCAATGCCCTGGCTGAGGGAAGAAGGTTCTCACCCAAGATTTGATGGTACATTGCCCTGTTCATTGTCCCTTTGATGCAGTGCAGTTTTCCTGTCCCCTTAACAGAAAAACACCCCCAAAGTAGAATGTTTTCACCACCATGTTTGACAGTTGGGATGGTGTTCTTGGGGTGATAGGTAGCATTCCTCCTCTTCACGGCGAGTTGAGGCCAAGAGCTCGATTTTGGTCTCATCTGACCACAACACTTTCAACCAGTCCTCCTCAGATGTTCAGTGGCAATCTTCAGACAGACCTAGACATGTGCTTTCTTGAGCAGAGGGACCTTGTGGGCACTGCAGGATTTCAATCCTTGTCGGCGTAGTGTGTTACCAATTGTTTTCTTGGTGACTGTGGCCCCGGCTACCTGGAGATCATTGACAAGATCCTCATGTGTAGTACTGGGATGATTCCTCACTGTTCTCATGATCATTGACACTCCACGAGGTGAGATCTTGCATGGTGCACCAGACCTAGGGAGACTGACACTTGTTTTGTGTTTCTTCCATTTGCAAATAATTGCACCAACTGTTGTCACCTTCTCACCAAGCTGCTTGGAGATAGTTTGGTAGCCCAGTCCAGTCTAGGTCTACAATCTTGTCCCTGACATCCTTGGACAGCTCTTTGGTCTTTGCCATGGTGGAGAGTTTGGAATCTGATTGTTTGATTGCTCCTGTGGACAGGTGTCTTTTATACAGGTATCAAAATGAGATTAGCAGAACTCCCTTTTAAGAGACTGCTTCTAATCTCAGCTTGTTACCTGTATGATAGACACCTGTAGCCAGAAATCCTGCTGAATGATAGGGGGTCAAATACTTATTTCCCTCATGAACATGCAAATCAGTGCAAAATTTGTTAGACATGCATTTCTTTTGAATTTTTTGTTGCTATTCTGTCTCTGTGTTACAATACACCGAACATTTGATTTTTAGACTGATCATTTCTTTGTGAGCGGGCAAATCAAAATCAGCAGGGGATCAAATACTTATTTCCTTCACTGTAGCTTACCCAAACTGCAGGTATATTTGTGAAGACTTGCTAAGAGTTTTACGAGCAATGTAAAGAGGCATGGTTTTAACAGTATAGGGAACTCTGATGAAAGGACTCCTTGGGGTTTCCTGTGACGTTACTTCGTACAATACCATGTTAGGTACACCAATAGAATTGTACTCATTGAGGCCAATAGGAGTTTCAGAAGTCACTGCAGCCTTAAAAACCATTTCTTGGCTTGCCAGGGGTAGAGAAGGGATTACAACCTTGTTTTTGCAACAGGGAAAAGGCTGAGGGCTTTGAAAGACTCATATTAATTTACATGAAAATGGGGCATTCTGCTTGGCCCCTGCAATAGGCAAGTAAGTTGCACATTGTCATCCTTGTGTTTGCACCCATTATTTACTGAAGAGCATACAGCTCGTATTGGCAAACTCGCTGCACCCTTGCTGTAGGGATACTATTTTGCATGATGTGCAGTTGTTGGGAGTAGGGGGCAATTTTTTTTTATTTATTGATAACGTAGTCTAAAATTTACCAGTTTAATGGTAGCATGTAGTCACTCCTCAATCATGCCATACACCACGCAGTTCCAGTGATTTAACTAGCACCATCAGCCCACAACTGGCTTACCAATAGGACCCCAAGGTTCTCCATCCTGCTTCCCTTCTCCCCTCTGGGATTCGGAGCTCAGACTCAGCTCAGCTGAGAGGTGTTCTGTACTCAAATAGCTGTGTCTGTGGAGAAGAAACACACAACTAGCCCAACAGAAGGTAAGGCTCAAAAGACATGAAATCCGTTTTACACAGAAGTATTGAATAGCAGCCATCACACATTTTCAGGACTACAGTACACCTTCCCCTTCCTGATGTAATTGACATCATAAGACAAGCCAGCAAAATGATCAGCTTATAATCTTTTTCCATCTTGTTCAGTTATGCCTGTACTGACGCTTCAAGTATCAACCGTGCCCAGTGGGAAAGGTTCTCATTTTGAAGGTTGTCCTAGAAGAACCGACCTTACCTCTTGTTCAATAGTCAAGAGCCTGTTTCTGATCCCCTTTCTGAGGTCAGAAACCCATCTGCATGTGGACACTATTATGTTATTTTGGGAAACAGAGCAGCCTTTTTGGTTTGGGGTCATATGCTCAATACATAACGGCAGGAAGACCCAACCTACTCATGCGAAGTAGGAATAGAGTTGCATAGCCATAGGCTCTTATTCCCCATGTAGGTATGAATTACAAACAACTGAAGACAGCGGTCTTTATTGTGTCTCCACAGGCTCTTAACATTTCCACCAAGTCCAATGCAAACATTTCATGCTTTATAGAGCTCACGTAATGCTGATATATTCTTATTTATGCAGTTACCTAAACCCTTGGTGTTGCTACCAAAGAGCCTATAGAAGCATAAGGGAACAAGATAGTTATTGTGATTTGCAAGAATAATTATTTTGCTGCATGACTATAAAATATTGGATGCCCTGCAGGAGCTAGTCAGATGTTCCATTGACATGAGACAGATAACGAACGTTGAATGTAAACGTGTTATGGGGTGTATGTGTCTTACCTCCTGTACAGCGTGGGTTTAACAGATGTCTCGTTATCATTAAGATTGCCCAGGGAGGGCCACTGGTTAACCAGAGGGGCCCCAATGCTTGAGTTGAACTGTTTGATGGGGGCATTTTCACAAGGGAGTAGGCCAGTGCTGGAATTACAGGGAGAGAATGCTCTAGTTATGAAATGCCAAGGTGCTTGATGGGTATGTTTGCTTTGGGATTGGAGCATGTCTGGTTGGTTTGGTATGATTTTGTATGCACCTCCTAGATCCTATTGGATGATGTCAAAGGAAAGGACTAAACAAACACAAAACCACACCTATCAATCAAAAAGTTACCCAAGGCTAAGCAGACAATGAGTGGAGGTAATCTGAACACACTTTAATGCAATGCCGTGGTATTATTTCCACCTATATACTGGGATTTATTTAAGCACTTGGAAACCAATCTTTAAGCATTGATGATCTGACAGGTTTCAGTGGCCAGGTTATTAAATCTGGACTTGTGCTCCCTAAAACTGGTGAGGCATAGATACTAAACACTCTCCATGTGATGTATTTGGAGATCTAGTGGTCCTCAACATGCAGATTGTTTATTCTGTTGAGTGGGTTTTTGGGAGTGGTGCTCTATGACTAGTGCTTGGTGTTAAAATGGACTTTGTCCAACTGTAAGAGATTAAAGATATGTGAATAATTCCAAAACAGATGGTAAAGCATCTGTTTCCCTTGGTATAGCCTAAATCAGCCTCTCTCAACCAGGGTGCCTTGAGGTTTCTTCAGGGGTGCCTTGGCAAAATATCTAAAAGTTGCCCCAAACTTGTATACAAGCCAGCGGGTGGGACAAGCCTGCCTTTTAGTTACAGAAAGTCACAGGTTTTCATTGTGCACCATTATGACCTTCAAGCCGCCAGCGTCCTGACAACCAATGACATCATTAGCTGATAAGGAGGATGTCAGCTGCCTGCACAGCATCCTAGTTTGACTCCCCTGCCCCTCTCCATCAGTGCTGGGGTCACATTAGCTCAGTGATGGAGAAAAACTGAGGAAGAAGAGAAACACTGGCATACTAGTCAGTACCAGTGTGAAGAAGTGTATTTGCTTTGGAAGAATAAATCACCTCTAATGTTGGGTGTCCTACGTGTGTGTGGATGTTGCTGAGTTATATAAAACTAGTAGAACAGTTTTTCACATTTTTGAATGGGGTGCCTCAAGACTGTCCATAATTTTAAAGGGTGCCTTGACTGAAAAAAGGTTGAGGAACACTGGCCTAAATGACTTAGGATCAAAATTAACATACTACCCTTAAATCCAAAGCCAATATGTAATTCTTCATTTTACACATTGTAGGGAATGGTAAAACCCGTCAAATTTTTCCACATCTGTTTCCAACTTGGGAAATTTCCCTTTACTTTTTGTCCTAGGCACAAAATACAAAGTGAGAGGAAATCCCCCTTGACAACTGTCACAGAAACAGTTTTCCCCTCTAATCCTGATCTGGTTACAACTCAAAGTTTTGGATTTGCCCTCACCTTCATTCCTGTTGCCAGAACAAATGAAGAGGACAGATCTCACTAGTGCAGACAGACCACAACAAAATCTTTCTCGGGGTGAAAAAATGTTTGAGTGGTAGATACACTTTAAAAAATACACTATATGTAAATTGAAAATACTATTTTATGTAAAATGTCTCAACAAAGGGGCTAAAGGAGATCCATTATCAAACAATCGTGTGGACAAAAACTGGTACAAAAATGAAGACTACCCAAAGCAACCACACTTTGTGCTATCTTTGTAAATCTTCCTCAAGGTCCAGGAAAAATTTCATGACCAGTGGAAGTGTCTGTATACCAGTGGTCAGGGGATTAGTGACGAATATATTTGTTTGGGAAGGGACTGGCAAAAAGCACATTCGTCTGAATGCTGGGAAAGAGCAGACTTCCAAGAAGCACCAAAGACATGGCACTTGTATTCTGATGCTGGAAAAATTAAATACTACTCAATGGGTGCTCTTAGAAACCAACATGAATGGAAGAAAAAAAATATGATATAATGTTGTCAAATGATCATGTTTGGTTACAGTGTGTGCCATGTATTCGGTGGACAATGTGATAGGTGCTCATTCCATGACCAGTCAACTGTTGGGAGAAATGTATGTAGGTTTTATGGTGAGGGATTGGTAGTAGTTATGTGTCCCCCACTTGGTCATGGACTTGATGGTTGGTAGAATGTGTGGCCAATGGCTAGTGATAGAAATCTGGTTAGATCCTCCTGAGCCTGTTGGTCAGGAAATATAGTTAGGTGCTTCTAATACAGCAGACTTCCCTTACGACAGTTCTTTACTAAATTGTATGGAGCCATTTGGCTATATGAATGTATATTGCATAGATGACTCCTCCAACTCACAGCTGTTCCTGCAGTTCTAGGATGACTCCCTCCAGCTGGTGTTTCTCCTGCAGGCTTTGCTCTCCCTGCTCCTGGATTCTCTGAGTCAGTCTCTTGTTCTCAGCTTCTAGATTCTTCAGCTGAGACTCCCGCAAACGGACCAGCTCTTCTAGATATCCCTGTGAAAAACAGGGGCAACCCCTTTAAGAACAATTAACTTTCTGAAACCATATTTTACACGATGGCACTCCCTGGACCAAGTCTGGCCAACCTGTAGCCCTGCTATCAGGTCTTGCTAGAATTTCATCTTTACACCTCGAAAATTTCTAGTATCCCAACTTGGTCTGGATCATGAAAATATCTATATAGGACCAGGAAACCTAAAGCTTGAACTCCAAACAGGTATGAAGAACACAAATAATTGTACCATATTCTACAGAACATTCTTAAATGCAATTTGTTCAAGGGGACATTACTTACTAATAATTCGATGTGTTCCTTGCAGGGGCGCGGACTGACAACTCATGGGGCCCCCAGGCAATAGGGGATCATGGGGCCCCTGTGTCCTTGCCACACTCAAAAAAGCCTATATAAAAAAAAAAAAAAAAAAAAAAAAAAAAAGGTACCAGAGGCATTTCATGGGGCCCCCTACTGACCCCAGGCCCTCGGGCAGTGCCCAAGTGCTCGAATGGTCAGTCCGCCCCTGGTTCCTTGTGCTTCTGGCTCCAGTTTTCTCTGAAATATTCCTCCTTTGATGCACCCTATCCCCACTGCTGTAACCTTCAGGTGCAGGGGTTAATAAATATGTCAGACCTGTGAAAGGCACTCAAAGAATGTCATTTCTGCCCCTTCATTCAAAAATCTGTACTCTCTCTTCTATGAATACAAGAGGGGACAGAAAGGGCAGGCATAGTCGGCACTCTTGACGAGCGCTGGTCACAGATCTGGTGGCTCTATTAACCCCCACCACATAATATAGTGATGAAAGGAGGGAGATTTCAAGAAATGCAGGAGCCAGCAGCACAAGGGACACATCAGATTCATAGTAAGTAATGTCTGTTGTGCTGATTTTCTAAACTAAACTTTGGCTTTAAAATCTAAGCAGTGCAAGAATTTGACTTTGTATTAGCCTCTTGCAATCCACTGCACAACAGAGCTGAGACTTTTGCCAAGAAGAAGCAGCAGAAGGTGTCAATCAGTTGTGCTTGAATGATCATACTGACAGGAGGAAAGAGCAGAGTGACAGAGCTGATCTCCTCAGTCTTCTGCTTTTCTTTCACAACCCAGCTGAAACAGAAGAATCAGGTCTCCTGTCCTGCCAAAACAGGTCTACCCTGTGTGATAGATCTGTATAAATATCAGGACTGGATGGACAAGAAGGCAAATCCTTTTGGCAAGTAAAGCAGCTCCCCTATATGTATTTCATCTGGGTATCTATTAATTTTCATGAAATTCAGCTTTAAAATGACAATTTTATATAAAACAGTATTCACAATGCAGTTATACCTGGACTGCATAAAAGTAACGGAGTGAGAGGCACGGGTGTATTTACCACAAGGCATTTGCCTAGGGCGGCAACTTTCAGGGGGCAGCACTGCCCCTTAAAGGTAGGGATGGAAGAAGGGACACATGCAGCATGGGGACCAGGTGGGATTTGAAAGAGGCTGCGGACTGCTTGATGGTGTATGCAGAGCCTGACTCTTGTTCCCGGGGATGTCCGAAGCTGTGAAGGCATCTTCTCTCTCACAGGGTTGGGGGCATTGCCAGTGTACGGGGGCGGTGGTAGTGGAAAGCTCTCTTGGGTTGGGGTGCTGTTGGTCAATGTCAGGCTCGCTTTGTGCGGGAGGGGGGTGCTGCTCAGTGTCAGGGTCTCTCCGTTGGGGGGGGGAGCCAATTTTTGTGTTGCCTAGGGCAGCACAAAACCTAAATACACCACTGGTGAGAGGTTAATGTGGGTAGAGATATTTTCTAATACATACAGTGGTGTATTTAGGTTTTATGCTGCCCTAGGCAACACATAAATCGGACGCCCCCCCCCTTCGCGGCAAAGAGAGCCTGACACCAACCAACAACACCCCTGTCCCATCCCCCCTACCCGAGAGAGCCTTCCGCTAACACCCAAACCCTGGCAAAAGAGAAACCTTCACAGCTCTGGACATCCCCGGGAATGACAATCACGCTCTGCATACACCATCAAGCAGCCCACAGTCTCTCTTGGATCACACCTGGTCCCCATGCCGCATACATCCCTTCTTCCAGGGGGCAGTGCTTCCCCCCTAAAAAACGCCGCCCTAGGCAAATGCCTTGTTGGCCTTGTGGTAAATACGCCCCTGAATACATAGATGACACGAAGTTTAGCATGGTACACAAGGACTCTTAATGTAGCCACAGCCAGAAAAGAATTACTACAAAGGGGTGTACTTATTTCTATGTACTCTTGGCTTGCTCACAAAAACAAAAACAAAAAAAAAAAAGGCTGATCAAATAAGTTGCTGTTAATTTCATATGAGCTATATATCCAGAACTGTTGATCACATAAACATACTTTCGGTACAGGCTGCACCATCCCACATGAATTGAGAATCACTGGTAGAGCTCAGACATCCCACCATGTTTTTTTCAATGAATAGGTCATATAGGCCACATCTTTTTCCAGCACTCATACGGAATTGAGACCAAAGTCAGCTTTATATATGATACATTTCCAGTAACTACAGAACATAGTCATTAGATCATCAACAATTGACCGCACACGGCCATCACTGCAAGGAGCTTCACCAAGTGCTTGCCTATTGATCTGAAATCCAACAAATTAATGTAAACTGCTAGTGGTTTTACAGTAAGAGAAAGAATAATGTGCTACAAACTAAAAAGAGATTTACTGACAAAGACACAGTAGGTGGATATCTGAACATCACTGAGGAACTCTGAAATAACCAAACCATTTTAAAGGGCGGACATGGACATATGGAAGATATTTGGCAAGAACCTTCTCTGTGCAGTAGAAGACTAGGCTCATCATCAGAGACTTGGTGATTTGGGAGTTTGTTTTCATTTATGATACGACTGAGAAAAACCAGTAGATGTCAATAGGAGAACCCTAGACATGCACTAAGCGATGGGTACAAGAAGGTAAAGGAAGAGGAGGTGCCTGAAGCCAATGGTCTGGTTACAATGGATAAATCCCCTTATGCATCAAATTCAATAAATGAGTTATGTATGGGGCACAAATGGCTCTCCTGCCTACAGAATCAATATCTTTTTGGTTATAAACCTGGCAGAGTGGAAATGGAAGCTTATGATTAAAGCATCTACCAGAGCACAGTTTATTCAGACACAATCCCCAGCATCATACCAAAGTTCAGCCTGGATGCCAAATTTCTAACTTCCCCAGATAGCTATGCATGGCCAAGATTTAAAAAATCTATGGTAAAAGAAAAAACATTTCTACTGGCAGACCTGTTTAAATCTCTCTTTTAATCTATTAAAAATATATGGACACCTTTGAGAAAAAAAATAAAAAAAACAGCCTGGGCTCAGAGGAAGTGGGTTGAAAGATGCTGGCCAATGTTTAATTGAGAAAGGCAGGGTCATCTAATGACAGAAGTGACTTTCTGCAGGGGACAGTGAAGTATTGAAATCAGGTATTGCATAGCTCTAAAATACAGGTATATTATTATTATTATACAGGATTTATATAGTGCCAGCAGTTTGCTCAGCGCTTTCCAATATAACGGGAGACAATACAGCAACAATACAGTTCAATACAAGAGGGTTAGGAGGGTCTGATCCTGGGAGCTTACAGGGGAGGGGCTAGTGGTACAAAAGGTAGTAACTGTGGGGGATAGAGTGGTAGGAGGAGTAGAAGATTCCATTATTAGCTGAGGGCAGGATAGGCTTTTAAGTTCCTTCCTATCTGTCCTAGTAGGGTTTGCCTCCAAGATCAACATAATAGACAGGGGCGTATTTACCACAAGGCACTTGCCTAGGGCGGCATTTTTCAGGGGGGCAGCACCTGCCCCCAGAAGAAGGGGTGAATGAAGGGACATGCCATGGGAACCAGGTTGGATTCAAGAGAGGCTGCGGTCTGCTTGAAGGTGTATGTAGAGCCTGGCTCATGTTCCCGGGAATGTCCGGAGGTGTGAAGATGAGTGTCTCTCTATCGCCATGGGGGGTGGGGGGGTTGTGGAAGGCTCCCAGTTGGGGGCAGGAGTGTTGTTGGTCAATATCAGGCTCTCTCCGCGGGAGGGGGAAGGGGGGGTTGTGTTGGTCGGTGTCCGTGGGGGCAGCCAATTTTTGTGTTGCCTAGGGCAGCACAAAACCTAAATACACCACTGATAATAGAGGCACGTGTTCCATATCTAGAACTAATACATATCAAAAAATCGAAACAGCTGCATACCCTTTGGAATAAATGATAGTATTAGTACTGGATCTTCAATATGTACTAGATTCTGGAGGTAGGTGTAACGGAACCATCCCAGCCTGCGCTGAGTACTTCCGTTAGAATACTGCTTCCCCGTCCAAATAAACTTGTCTACTTTCTGGATTACTTCAAGTCTGTGGTCAGTGTTCGAACACAGATACAAGATATAGACACTCAAGGGACAAATCCCCCCTCCCTGCATAATGTCACAGGGTGGGGCAATCTACATTTAGTAACAAGAGACACACAGGTATTCAAACTGCACCCCAGCAGACAGTCCCATCAGGAGGGAGGGCTGCTGGAGAAAACCCGACACTAAGCTAATACACATAAACACATACATCCCATAATAGTTTGTTCCCAAGCAAGACAAACAATAGAACAATGGGATGCAACCACATAACACCAAACAATCCACAACCCCTCAACCCCACCTATCTCCTAGACATGTCTACACAATATTAGGATAGATCACCCTGTACCCCTAACAGGCACAGGGTGACTTAAACATAAGAGGGATATGGGGAGCTGAGACAGGGGTCTCCCCACCTCTCCAAAGTGAGCTGTGTTCCATGGGCCCCCAACCCAAAGTGACTGCCATCACAGTAGGGTTAATGAAAAGGATATGAAGAAAGTTACATGGTTCCACCTAATATATCAAAATGAGGAATAACCCCCCTTGTTTTTAATATTTTTTGTTGATCACTTGCACATTAAAAAGGAAATACATAATATGTATTTTATGATATCTCGTTAACATGAATGATTCCACCTACCTTTTGTGCATAGACAATACGGAACTTCTGTTCCATCTTACGCCACTTGCTGTACCAGGTCTCCTCGTCCGTTAGCAGCGGTAAGTAGGGGTGTTCGGGAGAGCTGTCCTCACTGCTGCTGCCACCTACACTTTCTCTGTCTTCTTCTTCACTTAGGTAATCATAACTGGTCAGAGAAATGTTGGTTATAGTAAACAACTGGAATATTCATTGCACACTTAATGAAAAGGTCCAACAACCAGTATAACTGATTTAAATTAAAATATTTAAAGCTGGTGATGTGAAGTTCCTCCTGCAATCTCTTCCCCTCTCTGCACTCACCGAGGTGGAACTGAGAAGAAAAAAAAAAATCTAGTGCTGAAACAAGAGTAGAGCTAGTGCAAATAGCAGCCGGTCACATTAAAAACATCCGACTACTGATGGTGCCCCATTAAAGTCAACAACTATCCCTCCCCAATCCTACCCTCCCCCACCTCTCCACCAACATTCCCCCCTAATTCCCCTAACTCCTCACCAAGGCCCTTCAAAGGCACACGAATACCTCTGATGATATTGCTAAACAAGACCAATACCCCATCTGTCCAGAGGGCGGATCTACAACAAATTGATCGACCATATTTCTCTACTGTAATGTATGATTGAACCTTATCTCTTTTCACTGTTTTTCCCTGTTTATCCTTGAAAAACTCTATAAAAATATTGAAACAAAGTCAACAACTAATTCTGATAGGAACAGTAAGAGATTGTCGGAGGACCATTATGCTGGTAAAAATGAAAGGAAATGGTTGCATAGAAAACCTTGAGCAGTGAATCTGCCCCTACTGCCTCCAGGAAAAGTGGTCAGTCTTGGACAAAAAAAGTAACCTCTACACTGCTTGGAAAATGTCTTCAGGTGCCCAAATGACAAAGATATGTTATTTGAACGAAATAAATTGGTTTTCCTCCTCTAGACTCCTTTATATTTGTGTAAAAACTACATAAAACTCCCATCCAACTCCGGATTTTGTACTGGGACAAGGTCCTTCGGAACCCAGGGTGAGAAGGCCAACATGCATCTATGGTGTATGTGTAATGCTACTAATTGCAACCAGCTTTTGCATTTGAAGTTGACAGGGCAGGTAATAAAAAATAAAATGGTATCTTTCCAGGTTGCTTTTGGGTATGCTGCCAAATTCTCTGAGTGAAGAAGTGTATCCCAGGCAGATCCTTCTCATTGTTCCTCTACTGTAAAGTGAAGCTTGGTTGCATACAAAACCTTTAGCAGTGGATCTGCCCCTACTGCCTCCAGGCAGACAAAGTGGCAGGCTTGGACAAAAAAATAACCTCTACACTGCTTGGAAAATGTCTTCAGGTGCCCAAATGACAAAGATATGTTATTTGAATGAAATAAATGGGTTTTCCTCCTCTAGACTCCTTTATATTTGTGTACAAACTACATAAAACTCCCACCAAACTCCGGATTTTGTGTTGGGACAAGGTCCTTTGGAACCCAGGGTGAGAAGGCCAACATACATCCCTTCCCCCTCATCCCAATAAGCTGTGGATTGCGTCAGTCACATTCAGGTTATGCCCTTTTTGTGTTTCCTGCTCCCTCCTTCTTGCCGAAACACCCAAGGTGTTGCCTCTTCTGTCTACCCCTTGTTCCAGACCCACCTGATATCCAGGCTAAATACTCTAAGAAAAGGTATTATGACACACTAGGCCACCTTTATTATTCTCATATATAAATGGAGTTATTTTTTTTTAATTTGTACTCACCTTTGTGTAAACTTCAAGTATGGAGTATAGTCTATCACTGCTGGAGTTTTGCCATCAATTCCTTCCCCTTTTAGGCAAAAGCTGGAAGAAGACCAAATAAGAGGGTGTCAGACAGAACTGGAAAAGTCTGCTACTGGCAACATGGTCACTGGTAATTCGACTTCTCCCAAAAATATTGATTTCAACATTTCTTCACATTTTGCATTATTTGTCCCTTTGTTGGTATGCATCTATGGTGTATGTGTAATGCTACTCATTGCAATCAGCTTTTCCATTTGATGCTGACAGGGCAGGTAATAAAATAACTGGCATAATCTTCCAGGTTGCTTTTGGGTATGCTGCCAAATTTTCTGAGTGAAGAAGTATAGCACAGGCAGATCCTTCTCATTGTTCCTCCACTGTAAGGTGAAGCTTGGCTGTATACCTTACAATCTAATTGTAAAGTATAATTTCCTTTATATTCCTATTTTCCTTTATGCTGCTTCTCTTAACCTTTTACCCCAGAGGAACCCTTGAAATACATTTTTAGGTCTTGGGGAACCCTTATTAAAACCAATTCATTGGTGGTCAGCATGAAAAAAAATGTTCCTGCAATGAGAAGAATGCCTTTCTTACAGTGGTGGTCAGAATGCCACCCTTACAGACAGCTAAAAAGATCATTGGGTTCATGCAAGCTGGTTCTGCCCAGTGACATTGGACACAGAACTGTCCAGTCACCATTAAATAGGAGGTCAGTCAGCCATACCTGACCCCTAGCAACCTTTGGAGGAACCCTGGGGTTCTGCAGACCCATGGTTGCAAATTGGCTGCCTAAAAGTTTTACAACCACTATGTAATGTGAGGGCCTACCTAAACAATCCATTTGATTTATATTAGTCAAGTGCACTGTAAGGGTTAATGTACAAATCAGATGAAAGGTGTATATTAAGCGTGAATATTGTTGGTTGTCATGATCTACAGGACAGGTGAATTCTACCTTCAGATAAAGTCAGAGATATGCTACCAGAAGCTTACACTTTATTGCCAAAAAGTATTGGTCGGCCTGCCTGCCTTTACACACACACACACACGAACTTTAATGGCGTCTTAGTCCGTAGGGTTCAATATTGAGTTGGCCCGCCCTTTGCAGCTATAACAGCTTAAATGTTTCTGGTAAGGCTGTCCACAAGGTTTAGGAGGGTGTCTATGGGAATGTTTGACCATTCTTTCAGAAGCACATTTGTGAGGTCAGGCACTAATAATGGACAAGAAGAACTGGCTCGCAGTCTCCGCGTGCAGACCAGTCAAGTTCCTCCACCCCAAACTTGCTCATCCACGTCTTTATGGACCTTTGTTTGTGCAATGGTGCGCAGTCATGTTGGAACAGGAAAGGGCCATCCCCAAACTCTTCACACAAAGTTGGGAGCATGAAATTGTCCAAAATGTCTTGGTATGCTGACGCTTTAAGGGTTCCCTTCACTGGAACGAAGAGGCCAAGCCCAACCCCTGAAAAGACAACCCCACATGATAATCCCCCCTCCACCAAACCTTACAATTGGCACAATACAGTCAGGCAAGTACGGTTCTCCTGGCAACCGCCAAACCCAGACACGTCCATCGGATTGTTAGACAGAGAAGCATGATTTATCACTCCAGAGAACACTTCTCCACTGCTCTAGAGTCCAGTGGCGGTATGCATTGCACTGTGTGATGTAAGGCTTGGATGCAGCTGCTCGGCCATGGAAACCCATTCCATGAAGATCTCTACGCACTGTTGTTGTGCTAATCTGAAGGCCATATGAAGTTTTGAGGTCTTTAGCTATTGACTCTGCTGACAGCGACGTCTGCTCGCTGTGCGCTTCAGCATGCACTGACCCCACTCTGTGATTTTACGTGGCCTACCACTTCATGGCTGAGTTGCTGTTGTTCCCAGCTGCTTCCACTTTGTAATAAAACTAACAGTTGACCGTGAAATATTTAGTAGCCAGGAAATTTCACGAATGGACTTATGCAATGGTGGCAACCTATCACAGTACTACCCTTAAATTCACTGAGCTCCTGAGAGCAACCCATTCTTTCACAAATGTTTGTAGAAGCAATCTGCATGCCTAGGTGCTTGATCTTATACACCTGTGGCCATGGAAGTGATTGGAACACCTGAATCCAAAATGATTTGGAGGGGTGTCCCAATACTTTTGACAATATAGTGTATATCCACATAAAAATGAACACAAAATTACAGAAAATTGAGATAGGATTTCAAGAAAGAACCTCAGGATTTATAACAAAAGTTGTGGACAAACATTCTTTAGTAGACAGGACATGACAATTTTCCACTATCTCCAAGTTCACAGTAAAAACATTTGTGGAAACGGTTTTTAACACAAGAGGATTGAAGACCTTTTTTCAAGACACAAGTTTTTTTTCTGACATCAGCACATTATAGTGTACCTCATTTAGAATGAATGTTATGAAGACTGGATTGGATAAAGGTCATTACATAAGGTCTCTCATGGATCCTACCTGAAATCGATGGCACTGAGGCCTATCAACATCCCAGTGAGGACAGAGGACTCTTCTCGCAGTAAAATAGCACCATCGTCATAAAACCTCCTAAAAAGGAAAAAATGGTGGCAGTGTCATCTTCTCAAGGCGACAAAATACAAATTTAGCTCTACTTCCACAACGCTTTTGTTTGTTTCACACCAATGGGGCATATGGCCAAATTTGTGGTCATCAACATTGGTAATTATACAGGAGGGACATAAAACCTATAAATGCTTTTTGGTTACATTACAGCTCTGTTCAAGCTTTCTTAAATCTCTCATTTTTCAAAAAGTAGTCCCATCTAACAAAAACTTGATGATGAACCTTCTATATCAAAATGTTTTTATGAAGAACTGTATAGATTTGTAATAGATAGAATAATGCCATGCATCCTGTCCTAGAGCATCTTTGGCTGTTATGGTGCTGGCAACCAGCCCACTCACGCCATGGCAACTCATGACGCTGGTCCAGGGCAAACTACGTCCTAGGGGGAACCCAGATGGCATCTCAACTGAGAAACACTGTTCTAAGCTCAAATACAGAGAGATTGACTCTATGCAGCTTTTGGAACTAGCTGTCTTTTCTAGCTAATCATGTTCCCCAAAGCAACTTTTGATGGCCATGGCATGCCATCTATTTGTAGCTACCTAAATAGAAATTGTAGTTAGCCAAAAGAAAACTCTATAGCCAGCTACAAGTCATCAGATAAAGCTGCTAAAAAAATCTCAGATACAAAGTTACTAGTCAGACATGGCCCTTTTAGGAACATGTTGATACAGCAGTCCCTGTAAGGTAACACATATTGTCTCACCTGGTGGTTCTGGTGTCTCTTAGTGCAGTTACAATGTATTCTGAAAGTCGTTTCTCCATCAGCGCAAGACGTATCCAGGCCCGACCCTACAACAATAGCATAAATGACCACACTGTGTACCTGACTACAGTGCTGTTGGTAATGTGACATCAAAGTAGAAATTAACTCGAAATGTGAAGACTCACTATGTTATTAGGGAATATTTAGAAATACAGATTTTTTTTTTTCAGGGTACTGCTAAGTTACAACTATTTTTGTCATCATTTTCTCCTTAAATCAGTTCTATTCCTGGTATGTGAAGAGGATCACTGCCTCATAGCTGTATGTCTGCAATATGAGATTGAAGGCACTGCTGCCTCTGACTGCTAGTCTCAGGAGATATGGTGATATCACTACTGAGTTGATGATTGTTTTCCTTGCTGGAGGCTTTGATATGAGGAAGCAAAGACCTGCCTCTATCAAGATGGCTGCCTCCACACAGACACTGCACAGAACAAGGCATGGTAATTTAGCAATAGGGAAAAGATCAGCATCAGAGAGACTGCATGCAATATTGATGACAAGTCCTTGCCCTCTGCTTGCATTTTTTGGCACAGCTGCCATAGTTCAGTGTATCTTTTAAAGATAACTCAATGAGTAAGGCAGGTAGCCAGCATCAGGACCCATCAAAGATTGATACACTGGGGTTTATTTACTAAATCAATGTGCAAAATCAGGCTCACTTCCGCGTAGAAACCATTCAGCTTTTGGCAATAAAACCTGGAAGCCGATTGGTTTCTATGCAGAAGTGAGCCCGATTTTGCACTCTTCAGCTTTAGTAAATAAACCCCACTATGCCCACTCATCACAAGTGAGGTTTGAATTGAATGAGCCTCCTGTAAAGCTGGTGTTTTCAATGGCTATCCCTAAACATGGCTTAAACTTCGACTGATTCCTGTGAATTGGCTGAAATCTGTGCCATGAGTGGCCCTGCTGACGCCAAGAACTTGTTTGAGAAAATCAAGGAACTAGGTGGAAAAAAAAAGTTGTCCGAAAAGTGACTGCAGTCAATCAGCTGAAGGCGTCTGTTTGGTTATGTGGACGGGATGCCAGTATCACAGATGCCGGCTGTCAGAATACAACAGCGAGGGGTAGAGGATTCCTCCATCTACATTGTTTAGAGTGTATGGGTAATCTATAATTTTCTCTCATTTAACCCATTCAGCTATAAGTGAGCAAACTTTACTTGTAGGGCTACAAAACTTTATACCTTTACCCAGAGGTCAATACATTGGATACATCATCCAATCAACATATACAGATAATTTAGATCTACAGACCATAGACATGAAATTATTGGCGGGGTTGGAAGTCATGCTGGATTTCTCAGACTGCTGGATGTTTTAAAAATTGTTGGTCTTGTGATAGATTAACCAAGATAACCACTAAAAGACCTTGGAAATCAAAGTACGAAAGACAACAGAGCACCAAAGAAATGGTTCAGTGGGGTGTTCAGGTGTGATTAAATAATTTGGTTGGCATAGAAAGCCAATGCATATCATATCATATTCATTCTTCTTCAGGGCTTTAGAAAAAAGTTTGACATGCTGAACATAGAGAAATACAAGTAGTTTCAATGTGGCTTCTAGGAAACTTAGGGCACACAAAAAAAAAAAAAAAAGAAAGAAAAAAGTGGTGAACTGGAAGGGTATCTGTCCCAAACACCCAAGTGAGACCCTCCAGTGGACCAATCGACTCAAAAAACAAGAATGGGGAGCCACATTCAAAGTGAGGATCCAAATATAAAGTCTGTTCCATGACTTTCAGATGAGAAAATGCCTCCATCAGGGTTTGAAATGTTGATGGAGCTGGGGATTGGACTGGACTGGGAATGAAGAAGGAGGAATAAATGTTATAGTGTAATTGTGTACGCTTCTCAGCAGCTTCTTGTTGCAGGGTCTTTTCTGAACAGAATAGCTGAAATTTTACTCTACTTCAAGGCTTTAGAAAAGATCCTTGTAGGACAATGGTATTGAAGTGGATGTATATTGATTATTGGCAGATCGGGACACAATGACTGAGTAGTTGGTTACCTAAAGAAAAGGAGATTTTATCACATCTGAACATCCTGCTGAACCATTTTTGGGTACTTCATTATCTATTAAGCTTCAATAGAAATTAAATGAGCCAGAGATGACCAAGCTCAGAAGCAATGCTCTACATTTAATTTAGTTTTTTTTGTCATACATTTGTATTTGGAAAGCGATTACATTTGTCTTCCTCATATGTTACCGCACATTGCCTATTCCTATCCACCATCTTTTTAATGGAGACCTGTACTGCGATAATATGTGGGCTGGACACTCCTTTGAAAAATGTCACTTTCTGAGCACTGGATCTGGAACAATATGCAGATTAGGAGCTCTGAGACTGCATGCTTGTTTTGGATCAATAACTCAAAGTAATGAGGCCTGAAACAGCCATGCTAGTAGCATTTTCAGCAATGGCAGACTTCATATTTTTCTCAATACAGGTTTCCTTTAATATTCATTAATTGACTTTCATGCATCAATTAGTTGACAAAATGTGCTGCGTCATCCCTTTATATAAATGTATGCAGCCTTGCTATGACTCAGGACTTTGAAAATGTACAAGCAGCAGGTCTTCATCATTCTTGTTTTTTTTTTAAAATAATTTAATAAAGATGATCATAACTGAACATGTTACATACTGTATCTAAACTACAGAATAACAGAACAGGACGTCAATCAATAACAAAGGTATGACAAAACATGCAAGATTTAGAACCACCTAGAAAAACCACCTTTGCTCTAGCTGTGCCAATGTTCTCCATGTTCTCAATGCTGCTGATACAGTTGTTGGGAACTTTGCTGCAAGCGATACGGATATAGTCCCAGAATCCTCTCTGGCCATCTGTGCTAAACCAGCTGACATGACCTAAGGGCAACAAAAGAAAGGTTAGTTTCATAGGTGTAGGAGACTTAGGCCTTATTCACACATCCCAAAATTGGTGTTCTAACCAGAGGCGGCTGTTCAACCTGTAAAAATCAATGACAGGCTGGAGCCCTATGTGACTGTGAGCAGGTATCTGCACATCTGGCTGTTAAGGACAGAAGTTAGGCCATGGATGCAATCTTTCTGTGTCCACGGCTGGACATCTGTCCTTAATTGCAGATAAGTGCTGGACGTACGGATAGATGCTTACAGCCATGGAGAGCCCCATCCATTTAGTCAGTCATTGAATTGTATAGGCTGAGCAGCCACCGCTGAACGACCACTTGGGATGCTGGATACAAGTATCTGCAGTATACTTGCAGCACCATGGCCAGGGGTGGACTGACCATTTGGAAAGTCAGGCACTGCCCGAGGGCCCAGGGTCAGTAGGGGGCCCCGTGAGATGCCCCTGGTACCTTTTTCATAGGCTTTTTTGAGTTTGGGCAAGGACACAGGGGCCCCATGATCCCCTATTGCCCGGGGGCCCCATGAGTTGTCAGTCCGCCCCTGACCATGGCTCATTTCGCACATCTGAATGAGGCTTTAGGGTCGAAAAGATCTCTATTGCCCACCAGACCGAAATCTGTCCAGAAAAGAGTGCTGGAGCAACTGGTGGATGGTGCCACAGAAAATATGTTGCTAGCATACCTCAATCTTTTTACAATAAAACCATTTATGTCACTTAGCCTAATGAAGAGAAACGTGATGGTTCCAAAGCGTTTTAGGGCATGAACCTACAAAAATAAAAAGTACTCCTAATGTGGCTTCTAGGAGATCTACGGGACAGAACAAAAATAGTGGTGGACTGGAAGGAGATCCATCCCAAGCACCCATGTGAGAACCTTCTAATGGACTGAAGAAACACAATTGGAGAGCCACACTCCAAAACAAGAGCCCAAATATAACGTCTGTTCCAGGATAACAGTCTAATGCTTTTCAGGGATCAGAAAGAGCCTCCATCAAGGTTTGAAATGTTGAGGGAGCTGGGGACTGGACTGAACTGGGAATGAATTAGAGGGAGAATACATGTTATACTGCAAAATTAGTACGCTCCTCAGAATCTGGTTGTTGCAGGGTGTTCTTTGAAGAATTTACTTAGAATTTCTAGGTATGGAATAGCATGGGATTCACTCCAAGTGAGCGCTGAGCCAATTGCCAAGCACCAGTGCAGTCATTTGGAAAAAAAAAAGTCTACAGCCCTGTGTAAGATACGCATTTTAGGACTCCTGGCCTGCATGATTAAAGCATGGGTTCACTTTAAGATGCCAAGAGCAACCAATCACAATCCATCCTGAGCTTACTTGACTACAACAGAGGGGATACTTTTGAGCAGGTACACATTGACCTACAGCATGACTGTACACACCATCAGTAGTACAAACTTTGGCATGAAATCAATGGGACTACTGACATACATTTCTGTAAATTACTGGTTCACAGTCTACAACCTTCATCCAAATACACATCATAGAGATACATGAAAGCTACAGGCGGATGGGAACCTCAAGTCTGAGTCTTTAGAGACAGTCTTAAGTAGTGCTCCTCCTTTGATCCCATCAGTTGGAGGAAGAAATTGACCTCAAGGAACTCTGCAATGTATAGGCCTTGCTGACAACTTCAGAGAGGGGAGATCCTTAGACCAAAGGCTGAAGCAGAGAACGGAGGGTGAACCAGCTCTGATGAAGAGGGTACTGCCCTTGAAACACATAAGCTACGCACCATTCAAGTTTATGGAATGGATTAATACTATGTTTGCAGGTCACTTTTGGGAGTATTTTAGAGTTTTTATTATTTTCCAATAAAATAGTCTTATAACCATACACTAGGCTGTTGTGCACTCTCTTGTCTTTGTATCTGTGTACAGTAGAGATTATACAATCACTTTTACTCTTTAGAATGGAGGTACCGTTTAAATCATCTCCTATAACAACCCGCCTCCCCATGCCTCTCTCACCCTTAAATCGATGACTCAGAATGTGTTCCAAAATTGCAGCAAAATTCACAAACTCTTCTGAGGAATCATCAATAGGCTCCGCTGTGTATTTCTCCAGGAGAGTCTTCACTGAAAACCTAGGAAGGGAATGTGCAGCGGCAATTAATGTGTCAGATGTATAGAATATACAGCTACAAAGTCTAGATCTAGAACACATGACTAATCCAAGGGCTACATATACATTATCATGGATATTTACGTATATAGCATTGACAATTTACACAGTTGTCCATCAAGGCACTTACAATCTAAGGTCACTATCTTGCAACATACAAATATGTATGGACGGGAGACAATTAACCTACCAGATTTTCTTTGGAGTGCGGGAGGACACCCACTTAAGCACAGTAAGAACATGCAAACTGACCGGAATACAAACCAAGGACCCCAGTGCTGCAAGGCAGGGCTGCTAACCACTAAGCCACTGTGCCGCCTGCTATCCACCCTTTTCACTGCCAAAAGACAGCACAGCCATGTCCTGGAGCCCTCGACAGTCTTCATCACAGGTGTCAAACTAGTGGCCCTCCAGCTGTTGCCAAACAAGTCCCATGAGGCATTGCCAGTTACAAGCATGACTCCTAAAAGATAAAGGCATGATGGTACTTGTAGTTTCACAACAGCTGGAGGGCCACCAGTTTGACACCACCTGGTCTACATCATGCTTAAGTAGTACAACTTGGTACAGCAGCTTCCAGAGTCTGTGATTGGACAACTAAATAGAGGTCATACCTGTGCTTTTCACTCCTGTAAGCATGTTTACATGTTAGACTGACAGTATTATTGAAAGCAACACAGCCTAATTAGTGCACGCGTCCTTCATTCCAAATGCTGCATTGGTGGAGATTATAGGAGGCTTTTAAAAAATCCTGCAAAATTGAATGAAGATGGCAGAAGCTGGGCTTAAATAGGTAGATCGGCTATTGTTGGAGTCTAACTAGGCACTAATATAAATGATTTGAGCTGGATATCTGCATTGCCTAATAGGTTATGGTGTAAAGGGGGTAACACAAGCCACTCACAAATGTTGCGTACTGTCCATAACACATGCCTGTTTATAATAAATAGACTGTCACCCTGCCTGCTGAGCCCATCTACAAGTAAAAAGAAAGCACAGGATGTAAAAATTTCAATGGGCCAGTCAAATTATGACTGGGCACTCTAGCTCCAGCTTACCAGCACTCTACAAAACATGGACATCCCCCCCCAAAAAAAAATCTTGAGAATTCCACATATCTACAATCCAATAAAAGCACCAAACGTCCAAAGCTCTTGATAAACTTAGTTCATAGAAAAATATTCAATGCATTTCGGCAGCCAGACTACACCCCTCATGAGGGGAAGTCTGTTTAGTGCTTGAAACGCGTTGGTTTTTTTTTGCTATGAACCAATTTTTTCCTTAAAAATTTTGAAGTCTTGGATGTTTGGTGCTCTCATTGGATGGTTTATGCTGGGCCATCTGACTGGGTGCACTTTGGTAGAATAGCGTACTTACATGCCATCCAATAGATTGGGAGGGAGGCAGTATAACTGGCCTAGGAGGGCAGCAAGTATAAATCTGGCCCTGTATATGAATCTATTGGATTGCCAACATACACTATAAGTAGCCATTTTGGGCAAAGGGGTCAAATTGGTGTAGATTGTTCCTACTGAGCACTACTTTGAAATGTCAAAAGGGAGTTTCAGTGCTGACACAGGTTCCCAATACCCGGCTTGTCAGTGGGATGAGGTTTTTTGGAGTTGGGTCAAGATGTTGAAACCTTTGGATGACATTCATGGATAACGGCCATTTTTAATAGAGCGCTTAGCAATGGCAGTTTACTTATTTTCTCGGAAGGGGTTTCCTTCAAAAGAGTAATTTAACATTTTCCATGTCACTTTTATGACGGGAGTCACTTTGGGTGAGTGACCCATGGAACACAGCTCACTTTGGAGAGGTGGGGAGACCCCTGTCTCAGCTCCCCATATCCCTATTATGTGTAAGTCACCCTGTGCCTGTTAGGGGTACAGGGTGATCTGTCCTAATATTGGGGTGGGGGGTTGATGGCATTAAACCATGTGGTTGCATCCCATTGTTCTACTGTATGTCTTGCTTGGGAGCAAACTATTATGGGATGTATGTGTTTGTGTATTGGCTTGGTGGGGGGTGTTTCCAGCAGCTCTCCCTACTGATGGGACTGTCTGCTGATGTGTTACTAAATGTATATTGCCCCGCCTTGTGTCATTATGCGGGGGGGGGGGGGTTTCCCTTGAATGTATATATCTTGTATCTGTGTTAAAAAAAAGTACTCAATTTCCTGGTTTACTTCAAGACTGCTGTTCTCTAGTCTTGTATGGTCTGCTGTGGTGTCTGTGGTCGGTGTTCGGACGGGGAAGTGGTAGTCTAACGGAAATACCCAAGTGCAGTCGGGGTCCGGTTCCGTTACAACTTTCACACAATACAAAAGTGCCTTCAAAACGGAACTAAAAACTCAAACAAGAATTTCTTCTCCCCAATGCTCCAGCAATCTTAAAGGTCCTGTCATCATCAAGACCGATGCAGGAGCCATAGCCCTACGCTGGACATGAGGATGCCAAGGGACAGCCGTTGGAGCATGGGGGGGGGGAAACAGTCTTCTGGAGGAACCAAGGATCAGGTAAGTAAAAGTTATTTTCACAGTCCCTAGACTAAATGAACCGTTAACTCTTGCAGTGCCCCACCAACCAGATTCTGCCTTTCATTCACCAGAAATATAATAGCTGGACCTACATGCCCCACTTTTTTTTTCTTAATTATACACAAACAATGCTCAATGGTAGGGACACAATAGCTGTGAAACAACAGGATGCTTCTGGTTGAAGGTTAAAATTAGAGCTAAAACCTTGTTTCCATTTTGGATAGAGTAAGGGAGGGTTATATATTCTGTCAAACGTTTTTGCCATCTGTGTCCAATTGGGGAAATTTCCCTCAATTTCCTGTCCCAAAACCAAAACAGGAAGAGAGGAAATCCCTCCAAAGTGAGGCAATTTCTGGTTGTCACCTGAACTAGTGTCCCCATTGGAACATTTCCCGTCTGTTCCTGTCCTAGTGGCAACCCAAAATTTAGATATTTTCTTTTGCTTTAACTCTTGGCAAGAACAGTAAACATGACAAATAGGGGAAAAATTACTAAAACTGGTGCAGCTGTGCATGGTAGCCAATCAGCTTCTAACTTCAGCTTGTTCAATTAAGCTTTGTCAATAAAACCTGAAAGCTGATATGTTTCTATGCAGAGCTGCACCGGATTTTGCATGCTCCCGTTTAATAAATAACCCCCATAGAGAGAGGGACACATACAACAATAAAAGACCTGATCTTTAGACCATGCAATGTCACCACTGGGTCTGCAATTCAGGCAGCTCATGGCTGGTGGGAGGGGCCAACAGTGTGCTGTACATAGCTTTTTGAAAGTCTCATAACACCCTGCCTTGGTACTCCTTTCAATAGCCCTCAGCAGTGGGTGGCTCTTGGGTGATATGCAAATATCAAAATGCCTTGATGGGTGAATGTCAGTCTGGAGGAGTGGGTGTTCCTAAGTAGGCTGGATTTGTATGCAGATCTCCCCAGGTAACACCGAGCCTCCATGATTGAAAGAACTGAAATCCAATGAATGAAAGGGGTAGAACAGTAAGGCTGGGAAGGAGAGGGCTAGTTGATGCTGGACATCCTCCAGCCAGGAAATTAGGAGGGCCCTAACTTTGCTGCAGCATTTCATGCAAACTGTGGGAGGCTCACAGTGTGCAGTGAAATCAGAGTAAATAATTTCAGTACCAGGGAGGAGGTTGTACAACAATGAAGGGAGGCAGGGTTCAATTTGAACGGTTTATGTAATTTATGTAGGCCTTTTCAACAGGACAAAGATACAGTTGAGAAATGCACTAAACCCACAACAACCAACCAATCAAAGATGATTTGAGAGCATTAAGAGCAGTCCTGCGGTGTGACTTTTAAAATTATTCTAGAATTTAGAAATAGTCTATAACACTCATGTGAATTGTAAGGACGTTTGGAACTTAAGCCAAAATAAAATGTATAATAAAGAAGATCCAGATCTACCAGTAGCAGTGTAGAAGCTATAGGCACATCTTGGGAACTCCCCCATGTCCTTTAATACCCTTGGTCTACTTTGATGTACATCACACAGCTATTACTACATCTATTATGGCTGTGATGTCATTTCCTATTCAATCATCACTGGCATTCCTATAGAGTGAAATCCTCCATCCCTATCACAGCTCCCTGGTTGGCCCATCTAGATCATCGCACCTTGGTGTCTGTTAGGCCTCCTCGCCCCTATCAAGTCTCCTTGGTTGGTTCATCTAGATCATTACACCTTGGTGTCTATTAGGCCTCCTCGCCCCTATCAAGGCTCCTTGGTTGGTTCATCTAGATCATTACACCTTGGTGTCTATTAGGCCTCCTCGCCCCTATCAAGGCTCCTTGGTTGGTTCATCTAGATCATCACACCTTGGTGTCTATTAGGCCTCCTCACCCCTATCAAGTCTCCTTGGTTGGTCCATATAGATCATCACACCTTGGTATCTATTAGGCCTTCTCACCCCTATCAAGGCTCCCTGGTTGGTCCATCTAGATTATCACACCTTGGTGTCTATTAGGCCTCCTCACCCCTATCAAGTCTCCTTGGTTGGTTCATCTAGATCATTACACCTTGGTGTCTATTAGGCCTCCTAACCCTTATCAAGGATACTTGGTTGTTCAATCCATGGCATTACATACTGTAACCTCCTCTACCCATGCTCCTCAGTGTCTTTTAGGTCTCCTCCTCCCCTATGAAAGGCTACCTGGTTGTTTCATCCATAGAATTACATACCATTAACCTCTTTTACCCATTCCTTTTTGACATTTAAGTATCCTCCATCCCTATCTTGATTACCTGGTTGGTTCATCCATATCATCACATACTGTTAACCTCTTCTACCCACATTTCTCAGTGTCTTTTAGGTCTCCTCCACCCTTATCAAGGCTACCTGGTTGGTCCATCCATATCATCACATACCGTTAACCTCTTCTACCCACGTTCCTCAGTGTCTTTGAGGTCTTCAAATTACAATAAAAATCTTGGTGTCATCCCCTGCCATCACCCTTTCAGTCCTATTTAGTAATCAGTGCAAAGACTGGTGCTCTACACAGTACAAAGGACCCAGAGCAACCTAATCATGGGTCGGATGCCTAAAAAAATTAATTCAGGCTGCCCTTCTCATCATTGAATATGGCTACAAGTTTTACCGGGACCCAGTTACAGTTATGTATTACCCCAACGAAACTCTACCAACACATTTATTCCATAGGCCATATTAGGTTCTTCTCCAAGGAGAGAGATCTCTCTCTCTTTCCTGTGGAAAATACGATTGCCTTTTTCCCCACTGAATAAGGCTACAAGTTTTACCGGTACTCAATTATGGCTATGTATTACTCCAATGACAATCTACCACCAGTACCCAATTACAGTTGTGCATTACCCCATTTACAATCTATCACTGGTTCCCAATTACAGCTGTGTGTCACCCCATTGACAACTATATTTATCCTAAAGGCCATTATATGTTCCTCTTGAACACAGGGGACCTCTTTCCCATATAAAACCTTATTGTCCTTTCCTCCGCCGAATAAGGCTACAAGTTTTACCGGTAGCCAATTATGGCTATGTATTACTCCAATGATAATCTACCACCGGTACCCAATTGCAGCTGTGTATTACCCTATTTACAGTCTACCACCGGTACCCAATTACAGATGTGTATTACCCCATTGACAACCATCCTCTACATTTATTCCAAAGGCCATTATATGTTCCTCTTGAACACAGGGGACCTCTTTCGCATAGAAAACCTTATTGCCCTTCCCTCCACTGAATAATGCTACAAGTTTTACCGGTAGCCAATTACAGTTGTATTAACCCACTGACAATCTACCACCGGTACCCAATTACAGCTGTGCATTACCCCATTTACAATCTACCACTGGTACCCAATTACAGCTGTGTATCATCCCACTGAAAACCATCCTCTATATTTATTCCAAAGGCCATTATATGTTCCTCTTGAGTGCTAGAGACCTCTTTCCCAGAGAAAACCTTATTGTCCATCTGTGTATTTCTAAAGATTAAACCTTTCAAGCCATCCTTCCCTACAAAGACATACAATCCTCCCCATTTCTCACCTGCAGACAGTGAGCAAATTTTTCCTCTCCACAGCAATGTTCCTTGAAGAAGCCTTCTTAGATGGCAAGCCTAAAGCCATGGCCGACTGGATGAAGCTTGGTTCCATAAAAACTGCTCAAATCCCACAAAGGATTGCCTACCTCCACCAGCAGGCCTGCAGGCTCCTCTCCAGCAGCCAGGACCCCTCCCCACCTCCTCCTGCAGGCCTGTGGCTCCGATAGTCCTCCTATGGGCTATCAGGACGGATGGATGGATAGATGGATGGATGGGAAGGATGGGATATGAGAAGCTGCCGCTCTCCCTGGTGCTGAAGCTGAGACACAGCCAAGTGACGTCACCCAGCCTGTGAAAGAGCATGGAAGGGAATATAGAGGAGGAGGGTGGAAAGGATGGAGGGAGGGGGTGAGACAGCTCAGGTTAGTGATGGAGTCATGTGACAGAACAAACAAAAACCTTACAATGGGCACAAGAATCAAAAGGATGCTACAGGGAATACAAATTATATCTAGACAGCAACAGAGTACAACATGGAATCCCTGCACACACTTCATTGACTCTTCTTCTACCAGACAGTTTTAGCTCAAATGATGAATTATTTATACAGATGCATTTTGTTTCTTGAAACAGCCAGCTTTGATATGTAGATCTCTCTTAATTAAGATTATGTTTTGCATAGATTTCTCCAATTAAAAGTCTAAAATTAAAAATTTCATAAAATAAAACGTAAAACAATTTAATTAAAGGCAATAAGCAAAATGCAGCGAGTCATAGAAAATCAGAGTTCACTCTTCTTGCAGAGAATTTAAATCACAATCAGCTTTATTGGCCAAGTGTGTACAAGGAATTTGTCTTTGGTTGGTTGCCAGGAGATATTGCACTTTACGTGTCTTCATTTTACTTTTTGTTGCCTTATTAAAATTAACCATCATGCAGTTTAAAGTCATGGTTTACAACCATACGGAGACTAATTCTTTGAAAATCTTGCATGCCCCAACAGAAAAAAAATATATACAAATAATATTTTTTTAAATATATATATAATACTTTCTGTTGCCTTATTACATTAACCATCATGCAGTTTAAAGTCATGGTTCACAACCATATGGAGACTAATTCTTCCAAAATCTTGCATGCCCCAACAGGAAAAAAAATATATATACAAATAATATATTTTTTTAATTTTATACAAATATTTTTTTTTAATTTTATACACACACACACACACACACACACACACACACACACACACACACACACGCACGCACGCACACGCACACGCACACACACACACATATATATATATATAGATATGTATTGAAATTCTGAAAGTTTCTGGATGGGGGATGAGATTTCTGGAGGAAGATGGGGACGTCTCTGAAGAGGGATGGGGGTCTTGCATGGTCAGTGTGAGAGTGGAGGCTGCTGTGGGTCTGGAGGCTCTGAAGCATGCAAGGGGATGCTATGGGAGATTGGTGGGCTCTGTGGAGGCTGGGAGCTGTGGGACTCTATGGGAGATAGGGTGGTACTATGGAGCTGGAAGGCACTGTGGGAGCTTAGGAGATCTACAGCAGGCTGGAGGCCTGGGAGGATGGAGGTAGTAGCCTGTCAATGAGTTATGGCCACTACCGGGACAGGGTTGTTCAGTGCCCAGGGCAAGATTCTAGAATTGTTCCCCCCTCCCCCACTGTTAGTACATGCCATAGAATGGGTGTACCACCCTGTGTCTGTTCTTTGCTCGCTTGCTTTTCTACACCTGGGGCAGCTGGCATCCCTTGTCCCGGCCCTGGTCATGGCACAGTTTAGAGAATATGAATTGAGTTATAAAAGAAAGCGTATATGAAACATAGGACATGTATAAATGAAAGTATATGCTCATAAAATTTTTTTTTTTGGGGGTCATGGGATTTATCAGGAGCCCAGCAGAAAGACACCTCCTCCCCTCCCAGTCTTCCACGCTACTCTGTGTTATCCAGAGTCATAGCAAGGAGTTTGAAAGTCCATTGGACATACTGGAGATGGAAAAGTTGCTTGAAATTTTGCATGTGGCTACATTGTGTAAGAGGTTGTTTATATGAGTGGCACTCTACTGCCCCTCTGAAACGTGATTCATGGTGGATTGCTTTTCAGAAGGTGGTAGGGCAGTGGCTGCCAGGCATTCAGTAGGGAATACTACCAGTTTATTTTTTTCTCCAGCCAAAGGGGAATTTTCTATTGAAATACAGTGACCCCCCCCCCCCCCCCACTTGAATGAGTTGCATCTGACGGAAATACTGCAATGGTGTGTACCAATATGGCCGCCAGCCATATTAACGTGTAGCTTGGCAGTCTGCTTACATCGTTCTTTGATAAAGCAACACTTTATCAAAAGTAATTTAGTTTATGTTTACATTTACTTTAAGGGCTGTATTTAACAAAAAAAAAAATGCTGCAGAGCTATTCACCTTGGAAAACTGCATGCATATGTGTTCTGTGCGAACAGTAGCAGAATTGAATGCCATTTCCTCTCCGGGTCGGGGGCTCTTCACTCATTGGAATCAGAAACAAAACACACACACAATATATCTATCTATCTATCATCTAGTGGCCTTAATGCAAAGAAGAAAATAATATATATATTATAATAAGAAAATAAAAATTATATATATATATATATATATATATATATATATATATATATATATATATATATATATATATATAGTTAAGGCCACTAGATGGAGCTATTTCCTATGATCATTAGCGCCATCTAGTGGTGATCATGTGATATTTTCACTCTGTTCTTAAGAGGAACATTCAACCTGGAGTGAAAATAGCCTTGTAGCATTCGATTGTGCCCCCATTCACACAGAGTAAATGACATGCAATTCCCAGGATAAATAGCTCTGCAATTTTTTTTTTTTTATAAGTACACCCCAAAATGCAAGCATTTACCTATAGCCTGTCACCCATACCAACCAAGTGAGCTTACGACTATTAGGGTTATTTCTGATTGGTTGCTTTTGTAATTTAAATTTATTTGTATTACATTAAAAAGCACCACTGTACAAGATGCCCAACAAAAATGTGAGAGGCATGTATTACAATTTCTGATAATATGTCTGCGTGGAAGAATTTGGAGAGGGAACACCCAGCACTGAACAAGCTGTTTTACTCTGATAATATCGGAGGCACAAAGTTTCCAGCATCCAATCAGAATGTCTGGACAGGATTCAAATGAGTCAAATCACATGGTATATCTGAGTATAAGGTACAAAAAAAAAAAAAAAGTCAAAGAAAAAAATAGAAAGATCTGTAAAGCAGAGTGTACAAAACTCTCCATTTCTGGCATTGTTATAGCTGCTGTACATTTGGGAATACATTAAATCTTTGATATTTTTGCTAGGAGGGCCAACTCTGGTCTTTTATTTTTTTTTGGACACTGTTGAAGGATTTTTAGTGCCATCTGGGACTCAGTTGAGAGAGTTCACATCACTTCCTGTCCCGGTGACAACAGTTTCACCATACAGAAAGGGAGGGTAAATCTTTCAACAGCAGAGCAAAGTAAAAAAATAAAAATTTTTTTTTTTTTGTTTCAGTAGAGGAAGTTTAGAACTTCTTTGTGGTTGCCAGGGTCAAGGTCGTAAATTTTCCCTCGCTTCTTGGCTGGTAAAAGGCAAAGCTTTAGATAGCAGTAAAACCCAACAGAGGTTCTAATCCTCACCACCGATCCAGAACTAGAGGAGAACGTTTTTGCGCCCAGCCCCGGCATCCCTTTAACTAGGTTATTACACCCAGAAAGGACTGCTGGATCAGGTGACCACTGATTGGCTTTCACAGTGGTCCCGTGATTGGGAGCCGGTCCCACAGACTCCTGATCATTACTGGAGACCAGAAGCCATCTATGACTTTTTCTTTTTTTTTGCCCCTTTTAGATAAAACAGTTTTCTCCTGTGTTCTTTCATTGTTGCATCTCGGTGCTGCTGATCTCCTGCCGCCTCTTTGCAACCACCTCCTGCAGACACGACATCCTGGGAGAGCAGCTTATACAGTGATGAGCAATTGTATGGCTTCCATAGATGTAGGATAAGGGGGGGTTACTGAGGATTGCATTCTTCATACAGAACAAGAAAACTGGTAGTAGTAGGAAATCTCAGGGAGATTTGTACATCATGCAGGGTGAGAAGGGTAAAAAAAAAAAAAAAAAAAAAAAAAAAATCAACAACAAAAAAACAAAACAAAACAACAAAACAACAAAAAAAAAACCAGTGCAACGCGATGAATTTTGGGTGAGTTGACTTGGCTGCTCCTGCCTATAGCTGCAAGGCATTCCTCAGGGTCATATGGTCAAATTGTGGCCCCAGGGCCACATCTGGCCCTTGATGTCTCCACTGCCAGCATGCCTCTCTGAGCCACCCGTTTTTACAACCGCTAGGAATAAGTATGACCAAATTTCATACTTATTCCTAGCCCCAGGCATTTTTTTCTATAAGTTTTGCAATTTAAAGATCTTCCAAGATTTAAAATTAAATATTGAGCAAAATTACATTTGGGCCTCCTTAATAGTCTCCATATCTGGCCCCTTGAGAAAATTAATTGCCCATCTCTGCTCAGGGTGGTTTTCCTGATGGTAACAATGGACCTTGTTTTTGCAATGATCTTTGGCACAGCCAGTTATAGTCTCCATTGAAAGCCAATGCGACAGGGTGACAACGTAAGAGAAAAACTGAGACACAGTTTAGAGTGTTGTCATCCTTTAACAGAAGTACCTGAACAAGGATCCGCATGCCAGACAGTAAAAAGCTGCAGATTAAGAGGCCTCTATGTTGGACTATATGCCCATACACATATAGGCGAGTGCAGGAGTATTAGAAGAGGACAGGGGCGGACTGACCATTTGGAAACTCAGGCACTGCCCAAGGGCCCGGGGTCAGTAGGGGGCCCCATGAGATGCCCCTGGTACCTTTTTCATAGGCTTTTTTGAGTTTGGGCAAGGACATAGGGGCCCCATGATCCCCTATTGCCCGGGGACCCCATGAGTTGTCAGTCCGCCCCTGGAAGAGGAGCATTTAAAAGCTGAAAAAAAAAAAAATCACTAGCTTGTTCAGAAGAGGAGCATTTGAGCAGAAAAAAAAAATGCTTGACATGACTAAACTGGCCTAAACACTAGGAGCGCTTAGCTCTTGAGTGTTTATTCATTTCAATGGCCAGAAAAAAATGTATCCATACATCGCTGGGCTTCAAGTGGCCATGGTTTGTTTTTTTTGTTAGGCTTTTTTGTAAAAGCAATCCAAGTGGCTAATTAGCTGCTGGATTGCTATTACAAGCAGCAGGAGGGGGCGTTTCCCCCCCCCCCCACCTTCTGGGGCTCTCTCTCAGGCTCTACCGTCCCACTGGGAGACCCAAATGACCAGCCGGTGCTTCTGCCAGTATTCAGAGACAGGAATGGCTCTGATCACCTCTATGGTATGGGAAACCAGAAACCATTAAATCACTTCCAGTGTCCCCGGATGTAAACAGCTCCATTTTTAAATTGGGAAAGCATCTGATCACATTGATTGTGGTATGATTGGGTGCTTTTAAAAAGGCAGAAAAGACATGCTATGCAGAGCCATACAAAGCAGCATGCTGGTACTGACAGGGGAGAGATCTGTATTGTTTACATACAGACCTCTCCCCCGTCAGTGTTCCTCAACGATCGCCAGGTGCCGGTGGGGAATCTCCAGGCAGGACCTGGTGATCGACAGCTGTAGCCTCCAATGGCCGTGTGGGTAGGGCGGCGCGCGTTCCCTACCTGGAAATACAAAATCACGTATATATAGAACTACTGCTACTGCAGGGCAGTCGGGAAGTGGTTAAACCACACACACACACGTAGGCCTGTGAAAATGGAGCTGCCTAGGCCCCGGTCTATATAACAACATTACCACAAAGTGAGGCCTGAACATGGGATTGTTTACTACATGTGTGCAGTAGCCTAAAGTAACCAATCAGGAGTCACGTGTAAACGAGCTGCCTAGGCCCCGGCCTATATACCAATTTTACCACAAAGTAAGGCCTGAACATTGGTTACTTTGGGCTACTGCACACATGTAGTAAACAATCCAATCAGGAGTCATGTGTAAACGAGCTGCCTAGGCCCCGGCCTATATAACAACATTACCACAAAGTGAGGCCTGAACACGGGATTGTTTACTACATGTGTGCAGTAGCCCAAAGTAACCAATCAGGAGTCAGCTTGAGCAGTGCAGAGTTGGCCGAGTCATGAAAAACGATTTCCAACTGGCTGTTTTGGACCGGAGCCCTCATTTTAATAGAACCATTAATGGTGTTCAGTTTTTAGCTGGATGATGACAGGCCTGTGAGGAGGGGCACAGCGCTGAGGAGGCAGAAAGAGCTTAGTCACTTCTCGCGGCTCCGGATTCCCAGCTGCCAATATATCAGCAGCCGACAGACACACGCAGCCAGCTGAAATAGCATCACATAGAGAGAAGAAGGCGGCTCTTCCACAGGGTCAATATGATGATAGGCCTCTACAGTCAGCACCGTGCTGGGCAATGCACGGGACAATGGGGGAAGGAATCCAATTAGCAATGGGTATGATAGTAATAATCGCCTTTGATCTCCTTCCTGTGATAAGCCAGGAAGATCGATGAGACCAGAGAAAATCCTTCCCACAAAAACCTCAATTACCCCACTGTCCCCAAGATAAGTCAGTGCCAGGGGCCACTGTCTCTTCTCCCCTTGTCATGCGCCTAAAGCACAGGTGTCAAACTGGCGGCCCTCCAGCTGTTGCCAAACTACAAGTCCCATGAGGCATTGCAAGAATGACAGTTACAAGCATGACTCCCAAAAGGTAGAAGAATGATGGGACTTGAAGTTTCACAACAGCTGGAGGGCAGCCAGTTTGACATCCCTGGCCTAAAGCATATCTAAACCCAAAAACAAAAAATGTAATGAAACCCCCAGAGGAGTCGCTGAGTGTTGGGTCCCCCTAAGCTCTGCATGGCCAGGGAACACGCATTTTCCACACTGGAGTCAGTCCTTGAGCTTGGGTTTTTGATTTTATTAAGGGGTTAAGAGCTTGGATAGGCTCTAAGGGTCTACGGGATGCCTGAGGTACTGTACAACTTGACGACAACATCTTGGCAACTATCTACAAAATGTGGATAGCAGCAGTCTCTTCTTAGAGTGAGCACTTAAAGGCTCTTTGGTGTATCCCCTCAGACCCCAGATTATTCCTCCTCTTCACCCAGCTGCCTGAGGGTATCCCTGGGCAAAGGGACCCAGAAGCCGCCAATTTAGCACAAGCAGTCCTGGATGAGAAACTAGTTGGGTCTTTCACCTGACCACCCTCTCCACCTATCTGGCTCAGGGGACGTAAGAGTACTCATGCTGTCCTTTCCAATTAGCTTAGCGAGTTGGTGGGTGACTTCAGGCCATTCTCTGGGCTGGCTCTATTCCTGCTGCTCAGGATGTCCTCCCAAGGAGACAGTGGCACAATGGAGGTCCTCTTTTCCAGCAAGTTGCCTAAAGTTAGATCCTCCCAGGCTCAACACTCCATCTTCTATCCGATACTGCACACTGCTCACCAGGCTCTGCCACATTTGAGGGTTGTCCTGATCACCAAGCCAAGCCTCCTGCCAGGAGATTGCCCTGGGTCCCACAAACATACAGATCTGGGCCTCCTACATCCCTCCTCCAGACAGCTGTCAGGTTTCTGGAGAGGTGGGAGTTCTCCAGAAGTCCTGACCTGTTAAAGCCTCCTAGCTTGTCCTGAGGTAACCTCACTACTTGACACCTAGTCTGACTCATCCCCAGGCCTTAGCCTCTATCCAACAAAAACTATGGACTAACCTGGAGGGCATTACATCAATGTATTGCAGATTACCAGTCCCTAGATGAGGTGGCTCCATTCATTTTATTTTTTAAGCTTTTCTACAGGCATTTCACCTGGTGATCCTGCCAATAACGCGCTTCCTATCCTAGAGTGACAGCGCTCCCTGCACTGCATTTATAGAGAAGCAGCAGCATTATAACTAGAGATGAGCGAATTATTCAAAAATTAGATTCGGCTGATTCGCCGAATTTGCGGGAGAAATTCGATTCGATGCAAATTTATTTGCCGCAAATTTAACTTATTTAAAGGGTTTCTAGGCTTCAGAGAGCCTTTATATTAGTGCAGAACACTGTACCTTTAATTTAAATGCCCTTGGAGTCTGCTGGGGAAGAGAAATAATACTGTCAGTCAGTATGACATGCAGATGAGTGCCGTCGATCTTAGAATCACCGCACACTTCACTCATTTGGGCAGTCACGGGGCACGACGACGAAGAAGAATGAAAAGAAGAATGAAAAGAAGAATGAAAAGAAGAATGAAAAGAAGAAGAAGAATGAGAAGAATGAAAAGAAGAAGAATGAAAAGAAGAAGAATGAAAAGAAGAAGGAGAAGAATGAAAAGAAGAAGAAGAAGAAGAATGAAAAGAAGAAGAAGAAGAAGAATGAAAAGAAGAAGAAGAAGAAGAATGAAAAGAAGAAGAATGAAAAGAAGAAGAAGAATGAAAAGAATGAAAAGAAGAAGAAGAATGAAAAGAAGAATGAAAAGAAGAAGAAGAAGAAGAATGAAAAGAAGAAGAAGAAGAATGAAAAGAAGAAGAAGAAGAAGAATGAAAAGAAGAAGAAGAAGAATGAAAAGAAGAAGAAGAAGAATGAAAAGAAGAAGAAGAAGAAGAATGAAAAGAAGAAGAATGAAAAGAATGAAAAGAAGAAGAAGAATGAAAAGAATGAAAAGAAGAAGAATGAAAAGAAGAAGAAGACTGAAAAGAAGAAGAATGAAAAGAAGAAGAATGAAAAGAAGAAGAATGAAAAGAAGAAGAATGAAAAGAAGAATGAAAAGAAGAAGAATGAAAAGAAGAAGAATGAAAAGAAGAAGAATGAAAAGAATGAAAAGAAGAATGAAAAGAATGAAAAGAAGAAGGAGAAGAATGAAAAGAAGAAGGAGAAGAATGAAAAGAAGAAGAAGAAGAAGAATGAAAAGAAGAAGAAGAAGAAGAATGAAAAGAAGAAGAATGAAAAGAAGAAGAATGAAAAGAATGAAAAGAAGAATGAAAAGAATGAAAAGAAGAAGAAGAATGAAAAGAAGAAGAATGAAAAGAAGAATGAAAAGAAGAATGAAAAGAAGAAGAATGAAAAGAAGAAGAAGAAGAAGAAGAAGAATGAAAAGAAGAAGAATGAAAAGAAGAAGAATGAAAAGAAGAATGAAAAGAAGAAGAATGAAAAGAAGAAGAATGAAAAGAAGAAGAATGAAAAGAAGAAGAATGAAAAGAAGAAGAATGAAAAGAAGAAGAATGAAAAGAAGAAGAATGAAAAGAAGAAGAATGAAAAGAAGAAGAATGAAAAGAATGAAAAGAAGAAGGAGAAGAATGAAAAGAAGAAGGAGAAGAATGAAAAGAAGAAGAATGAAAAGAATGAAAAGAAGAAGAAGAATGAAAAGAATGAAAAGAAGAAGAAGAATGAAAAGAATGAAAAGAAGAAGAAGAATGAAAAGAAGAAGAATGAAAAGAAGAAGAATGAAAAGAAGAAGAATGAAAAGAAGAAGAATGAAAAGAAGAAGAAGAAGAAGAAGAATGAAAAGAAGAAGAAGAAGAAGAAGAATGAAAAGAAGAAGAAGAAGAAGAATGAAAAGAAGAAGAAGAAGAATGAAAAGAAGAAGAAGAAGAATGAAAAGAAGAAGAAGAAGAATGAAAAGAAGAAGAATGAAAAGAATGAAAAGAAGAAGAAGAATGAAAAGAAGAAGAAGAATGAAAAGAAGAAGAAGAATGAAAAGAAGAAGAATGAAAAGAAGAAGAATGAAAAGAAGAAGAATGAAAAGAATGAAAAGAATGAAAAGAAGAAGGAGAAGAATGAAAAGAAGAAGAAGAAGAAGAATGAAAAGAAGAAGAAGAAGAAGAATGAAAAGAAGAATGAAAAGAAGAAGAATGAAAAGAATGAAAAGAAGAAGAAGAATGAAAAGAAGAAGAATGAAAAGAAGAAGAATGAAAAGAAGAAGAATGAAAAGAAGAAGAATGAAAAGAAGAAGAATGAAAATAAGAATGAAAAGAAGAAGAAGAATGAAAATAAGAATGAAAAGAAGAAGAAGAAGAAGAATGAAAAGAAGAAGAAGAAGAATGAAAAGAAGAAGAAGAAGAATGAAAAGAAGAAGAAGAAGAAGAAGAGAAGAAGAAGAATGAAAAGAAGAAGAAGAAGAAGAATGAAAAGAAGAAGAAGAATGAAAAGAAGAAGAAGAAGAATGAGAAGAAGAATGAAAAGAAGAATGAAAAGAAGAATGAGAAGAAGAATGAGAAGAAGAATGAGAAGAAGAATGAGAAGAAGAATGAGAAGAATGAAAAGAAGAATGAAAAGAAGAAGAAGAATGAAAAGAAGAAGAATGAAAAGAGGAAGAAGAAGAAGAATGAAAAGAAGAAGAAGAAGAATGAAAAGAAGAATGAGAAGAATGAAAAGAAGAATGAAAAGAAGAATGAAAAGAAGAAGAATGAAAAGAAGAAGAATGAAAAGAAGAAGAATGAAAAGAAGAAGAATGAAAAGAAGAAGAATGAAAAGAAGAAGAATGAAAAGAAGAAGAATGAAAAGAATGAAAAGAAGAAGAAGAATGAAAAGAAGAAGAATGAAAAGAAGAAGAATGAAAAGAAGAAGAATGAAAAGAATGAAAAGAAGAAGAAGAATGAAAAGAAGAAGAATGAAAAGAAGAAGAAGAATGAAAAGAAGAAGAAGAATGAAAAGAAGAAGAATGAAAAGAATGAAAAGAAGAAGAAGAATGAAAAGAAGAAGAAGAAGAATGAAAAGAAGAAGAAGAAGAATGAAAAGAAGAAGAAGAAGAATGAAAAGAAGAAGAAGAAGAATGAAAAGAAGAATGAGAAGAAGAATGAAAAGAAGAATGAGAAGAAGAATGAAAAGAAGAATGAGAAGAAGAATGAAAAGAAGAATGAGAAGAAGAATGAAAAGAAGAATGAGAAGAAGAATGAAAAGAAGAATGAGAAGAAGAATGAAAAGAAGAATGAGAAGAAGAATGAAAAGAAGAATGAAAAGAAGAATGAGAAGAAGAATGAGAAGAAGAATGAAAAGAAGAATGAGAAGAAGAATGAGAAGAAGAATGAGAAGAAGAATGAGAAGAAGAATGAAAAGAATGAAAAGAAGAAGAAGAATGAAAGAAGAATGAAAAGAAGAAGAAGAATGAAAAGAAGAAGAAGAATGAAAGAAGAATGAAAAGAATAAGAAGAATGAAAAGAAGAAGAAGAAGAAGAAGAATGAAAAGAAGAAGAATGAAAAGAAGAATGAAAAGAAGAAGAAGAATGAAAAGAAGAAGAAGAATGAAAAGAAGAAGAATGAAAAGAAGAATGAAAAGAAGAATGAACTATATTACTATATCAGTCTCTAATGGATGCTGGAGAGTTAAACCCCCTAACACCTGCTGTGCCCATTATGAGGGGTTCCCACCATCCCTGTGCTGAGGTTCTGGGTATGCACACCTGCTGGGCCCATTATGAGGGGTTCCCACCATCCCTGTGCTGAGGTTCCAGGTCTGCACACCTGCTGCGCCCATTATGAGAAGTTCCCACCATCCCTGTGCTGAGTTCCTGGGTCTGTACACCTGCTCTGCCCATTAGGAGGAGTTCCCACCATCCCTGTGCTAAATTCCTGGGTCTGTACACCTGCTGTTCCCATTATGAGGGGTTTCTACCATCCCTGTGCTGAGGTCCCAGGTCTGCACACCTGCTGCGCCCATTACTAGGGGTTCCCACCATCCCTGTGCTGAGATTCTGGGTATGCACACCTGCTGTGCCCATTATGAGGGGTTCCCACCATCCCTGTGCGGAATTCCTGGGTCTGTATGTACACCTGCTGTGTCCATTGTGAGGGATTCCCACCATTCCTGCACTGAGTACCTGAGTCTGTACACCTGCCAAAAGAAAGTTTCAGGATTTTGAAGGAGCAAAATACAGTAATACTGGAACAAAAATGAGCTGCGTGGTGGAGTTGCCAGAACAAGAAGAAGAATGAAAAGAAGAATGAAAAGAACAAGAAGAAGAATGAAAAGAACAAGAAGAAGAATGAAAAGAACAAGAAGAAGAAGAACAAGAACAAGAAGAAGAACAAGAACAAGAAGAAGAACAAGAAGAAGAACAAGAACAAGAATGAAAAGAACAAGAAGAAGAATGAAAAGAAGAAGAATGAGAAGAAGAATGAAAAGAAGAAGAATGAAAAGAAGAATGAAAAGAAGAAGAATGAAAAGAAGAATGAAAAGAAGAAGAATGAAAAGAAGAATGAAAAGAAGAAGAATGAAAAGAAGAATGAAAAGAAGAAGAATGAAAAGAAGAATGAAAAGAAGAAGAATGAAAAGAAGAAGGAAAAGAAGAAGAATGAAAAGAAGAAGAAGAAGAAGAATGAAAAGAAGAAGAAGAAGAAGAATGAAAAGAAGAAGAAGAAGAAGAATGAAAAGAAGAAGAAGAAGAAGAATGAAAAGAAGAAGAAGAATGAAAAGAAGAAGAAGAAGAAGAATGAAAAGAAGAAGAAGAAGAAGAATGAAAAGAAGAAGAAGAAGAAGAATGAAAAGAAGAAGAAGAAGAAGAATGAAAAGAAGAAGAAGAAGAAGAATGAAAAGAAGAAGAAGAAGAAGAATGAAAAGAAGAAGAAGAAGAAGAATGAAAAGAAGAAGAAGAAGAAGAAGAATGAAAAGAAGAAGAAGAAGAAGAATGAAAAGAAGAAGAAGAAGAATGAAAAGAAGAAGAAGAAGAAGAATGAAAAGAAGAAGAAGAAGAATGAAAAGAAGAAGAAGAAGAATGAAAAGAAGAAGAAGAAGAAGAAGAATGAAAAGAAGAAGAAGAAGAAGAAGAAGAAGAATGAAAAGAAGAAGAAGAAGAAGAAGAAGAAGAAGAAGAAGAATGAATAGAAGAAGAAGAAGAAGAAGAAGAAGAAGAAGAAGAAGAAGAAGAAGAAGAATGAAAAGAAGAAGAAGAAGAATGAAAAGAAGAATGAATAGAAGAAGAAGAAGAAGAAGAATGAAAAGAAGAAGAAGAAGAAGAAGAAGAAGAAGAAGAAGAAGAAGAAGAAGAAGAAGAAGAAGAAGAATGAAAAGAAGAAGAAGAAGAATGAAAAGAAGAATGAATAGAAGAAGCAGAAGAAGAAGAATGAATAGAAGAAGAAGAAGAATGAAAAGAAGAAGAAGAAGAAGAAGAATGAAAAGAAGAAGAAGAAGAATGAAAAGAAGAATGAAAAGAAGAAGAAGAAGAAGAATGAAAAGAATGAAAAGAAGAAGGAAAAGAAGAATGAAAAGAAGAAGAAGAATGAAAAGAAGAAGAAGAAGAATGAAAAGAAGAAGAAGAATGAAAAGAAGAAGGAAAAGAAGAAGAAGAATGAAAAGAAGAAGAAGAAGAATGAAAAGAAGAAGGAAAAGAAGAAGAAGAATGAAAAGAAGAAGAAGAATGAAAAGAAGAAGAAGAATGAAAAGAAAAAGAGAAGTATGAAAAGAATGAAAAGAAGAAGAAGAAGAATGAAAAGAAGAAGAAGAAGAATGAAAAGAAGAAGAAGAAGAATGAAAAGAAGAAGAAGAATGAAAAGAAGAAGGAAAGAAGAAGAAGAATGAAAAGAAGAAGAAGAAGAATGAAAAGAAGAAGGAAAAGAAGAAGAAGAATGAAAAGAAGAAGAAGAATGAAAAGAAGAATGAAAAGAAGAAGAAGAATGAAAAGAAGAAGAAGAATGAAAAGAAAAAGAGAAGTATGAAAAGAATGAAAAGAAGAAGAAGAAGAATGAAAAGAAGAAGAAGAAGAATGAAAAGAAGAATGAAAAGAAGAAGAAGAAGAAGAATGAAAAGAAGAAGAAGAATGAAAAGAAGAAGTATTCCAGTACAGCAAAAAGTGTATCTGCAGAGAGCTCCGCTATTTCTGACAGTTCTCTGACAGTTCCTTCACATTTACAGCGGTTGAAACATTGTATCTATTTATTTCCGAATAAAAACATCTGTATCCTAAATGGAAACAAATAGATACAATGTTTCAACCGCTGTAAATGAACTGTCAGAACTGTCAGAAATAGCGGAGCTCTCTGCAGTGACACTTCTGCCGGCTGATCGGGAAAAATTCGATTCGTGCACCCGAAGTTGGCTAAAATTCGGATTCGATGCGAATCGAATTTTTCCCGATATTCGAAACGAATTCCACTTCGCCTGGTTCGATTCGCTCATCTCTAATTATAACCCTAGGCGGCTCTTCTGGTTTGGATTACAAACACCTCCATCTATCCTCATCTTCATTACATAGAGGAGATTGTTCTTTAATAAAGAGAGGAGGAAAGGACAACCAGAAATCTTGTCAGTGGAAAACTTCCTTTGTTCTTTATCTGGCATGAGCTGATAAACTTCCTGTGCCAGCTATGTGTACTACAAAACACAGACATGCTATGAAGAGAAGGAAAAGGGGAAGGATTCTGTAGTCCAGTTTCATTATGACCACCCACCATAACCTTGTTAAGGTATGGACTCCACTAGACCTCTGAAGGTATGCTGTGGTATCTGGCCCCAAGCCATCAGTAGCAGATCCTTCAAGTCCTGTACGTTGTGAGGTGGGGCCTCCATGGACTGGATTTGTTTTTACAGCACATCCTGCAGATGCCAGATTTGGATTGCAATCTGGAGAATCTGGAGGCCAAAGTCAACTCCTCAAACTCATTGCTGTGTTCCTCAAACCATTCTTGAAATCATCAGACCAGTCCACCTTCTTCCATTGCTCTATGGTTCAGTTATGAGGCTCATGTGTTCATTGTAGGTACTCATGGCTGTGGACACAGGTCAGCATGGGTATCCTGACTGGCCTGTAGCCAAGCACCGCATACATGACAAACTGTGATACGCTGTGTTCTGACACCTATCAAAAGGAGAATTAACTTTTTAAGCAATCTGAGCTACAGTAGCTCTTCTATTGGATTGGACTACACAGGCAAGCCTTCGCTCCCCTTGTGCATCAATGAGTCTTAGCTGCCCTGATCCTATCACCAATTTTCCAGTTTTCCTTCCTTGGACCACTTTTGGTCGGTCCTGACCACTGCAGACCAGGAACAGCCCACAAGAACTACAGTTTTGGCGTTGCTCTGACCCAGTCATCTAGCCATTACATTTGGCTCTTGTCTAAGTCACTTAAATCCTTATACTTTCCCCTATTATTCTGATTTCAACACATCAGATTCAGGAACATGTTCACTTGCTGTCTAAAATGTCCCACCAACTTTCAGGTGCCATTGTAACATAATAATCAGTATGCAAGCTGGTGCAGTTAGACTACCAATGGGTGGCTCTATCCCAGAAGGGAGAGTGATTATAGAGAATTGTGTAATCAGGTGCTAGGCCCCTTTTAGCTAGAGCCCTCCTATAGTTCCAGGTTGGAAGGAGCCTTAGTGCGTTGGGGAATGGGAGCCAGAGATCCCACCATCATTTACATGTAGTCAGCAAGTGAGGCCCTGGACAGGGAGAAGTAGACCTGCACCCACAATAGCCAGCTGTAGACTTCCTGACCCTTATAGTGGAGGCGAGGGCAGATTGCAAAAGGCCTTCTTGGCCAGGCCAAGTGTTCCCTGGAGTGAGGCTATCCTCCTGGAGGGCCTAAGAGAGGTGTACCCAAGCTAGTGGTGCCTGCAGTGATCCTATCTCAGTGGGACTATCTGCAAGGAGCAGGGGCGGACTGACCATTTGGAAACTCGGGCACTGCCCGAGGGCCGGGGGTCAGTAGGGGGCCCCATGAGATGCCCCTGGTACCTTTTTCATAGGCTTTGAGTTTGGGCAAGGACACAGGGGCCTCATGATCCCCTATTGCCCAGGGGCCCCATAAGTTGTCAGTCCGCCCCTGGCAAGGAACAATGACACAGACAGCCCATGATGAATCAGAACCTCAGAGTGAGTACTAATGACTCCAGTTGGAGAGAGACTGAGTTAGGGAAGATGGCTCACTAAATGTACCGTGTGCTACTTTAACACATGACTGCTGCGGATCGTCCACTATATAATTATCAAAGTACTGTCAAGTGACCCTGGAGAGTATGTTGATGCGATGTGACTGAATGCCATTTTAAAGTGACATCAGTAAAGTGCAGCAAATATTAGTGTGAACCTTCCTTCCTTTGAAATATAAAGCGTAATGGCCAGAAATGTGATGAGGAGGCCTCTGGCATGGAGAGAGCACAAGATAGTGGAGGCAGAGCTGCACTCTATAGTAAGAAGCTTCCTGTTAGTTCTTATTTACACTTGTGTTTGCGGGACATTAAAGACATGCAGCTGAGCCACACTTTTCCCATCCCCCTACCACTCCCAATTATGCTGCAAAGGCACTGTCACCAAACTATGGCAATAGTGGCGGGGTGTTGTGTAAAACCACCTACTGCCATACTACAGTGGCAGTGCCTTTGCAGCATAATGGGGAGTGGTTGTGGGATGGTAAAAGTATGGGACACACAGTTTTAATGCCCCTCAAACACAAGAGTAAATAAGAACCATCAGGAAGCATCTAATTGAATTTGTATAAATCTGATCCAATAGTTGTGCAGCCACCAGATCGTTTCCACAACTCCCATGGGCCCTGCGCTCCTATCAGCGGACCTGCATGGTGCCAGTCTTTGGCTATCTTGATTGGCTGGCACTGGATGTTGCAGCTTCTGACATGTAAACTGAACCGTGCATGCACAACTCAATGTACATGCCATAGTAGACTGCAAACAGGCAGGTAGGTTTATTTTCCTTGTATGACTCATTTGTGATAAATAGCCTGACAACTCGGAAGTTTAAAAATGTTTTATTTCACTTTAATGGAGCATGGCTAACCTAAAGCTGGCCATATTATACAATCCTAGTCTAAAATTTCTGTGCAATCTGCTTTAGAGTTATCAAAAGTAGGCGATTTCAGGAAAAACCTAAAAACAACGGATTACATTTTTATCCAATCAGGCGGGTCCTTGCACCACATATTTGATGGGAGACCTAGAGGAGATTGTCAGCATTAAATAGGCTTCAATATGATACCATTTGATTTGCTCACTTTTGCAGTAATAGTGTTTTGTCAGTTTTAGCTAATAATCCAAATCAAAGATTTTTTTTTGATAGAAAGTGTGAAGAAATAAATGCACAGGGGTGCATATGATCCTAATTAAAACAATTATCTTTTTCACAATGCAGGGAATCGGAAAGTCGGAGTAGAGAGTCTAATTAGCTTTTTTACACCACAAAAATCTATGCCTTGGTTTCCTTGATGAATTCCTTGTAACAGGTCCCTGGTGTCCTATGGGGCAAGTCATACCAGCGACCGTCACCATGACAGTCCTATGTGAGATCAGAGAGGAGCATCCTCCTCTGGACTGCTGTGTGTAATATGAAATGATTCAACGTGTAGGAGATCCATGGACTTTCTGCATCAGAGACTACAGCACAACTAGTGAACATGTGCAAATATGTCAACAGATGTCAACCTGGTGAACAAGAACAGTGGACATAGCAAATGATGAAGATGGAGTGCTGTCCTGCAGAGCATACTACAGCCTTGGACATGGGAAAATCTTCATATACTGAACATTACTGGTGAGTGCATGTATAGTTCTTCTAGCACCCCCTTACCCCTAGTTAGTGGGCTAGGTGGTTTGGGGAGCCAACATGTCAAACCTCAGGGCATAATCCTTGACTTAGGAACATATGAGTGTTAAACCTTTCACTGCCAGAACAGTTGTTGCATTTTTTTTTTGCACGTGTTTAAAAAAAAAATTTATTTAAGGCCTGAAGATTACCTAAAACCCCCAAAGTAGTGACCCTGGAGAATAAAATTGTGGTAGTTAATTTTTTTTATGGTACACGATATTAGATCAAAAAGGTTTAATCAAGCACAAACTTTCAGTAAAAAAATAAAAATAAAAATACATAATAAAATGTATACACTAAAGTTAATTCTAGATAAAAATAAAATACAGTATGTTTCTCAATTTTTGGTAAAAATATAAAAAGATCAGGTTGCACCAACTAAATAGATATCCAACATGTAAAGTCTTAAAACTGAAACAAAACAAAAAAATGGCCCAGGGAACCCACCAACAATACAAAATATGATGAGGTGCCGCCAGCAATAACTTGTGGCATGATGCCTAGACACAATACATGAAATACCAAGACAAATAAAAATAGGCTACACACCCATAAGGCCAGGGGCGGACTGACCATTTGGAAATTCGGGCATTGCCCGAGGGCCCAGAGTCAGTAGGGGGCCTTATGAGATGCCCCTGGTACCTTTTCCATAGGTTTTTTTTTAGTTTGGGCAAGGACACATGGGCCCCATGATCCTCTATTGCCCGGGGGCCCCATAAGTTGTCAGTCCGCCCCTGCATAAGGCTATCCCTCAAACAATTATTTATTTATTGCAAATGCAATAATGAAAAATAGTAAGAAAAAGTACAAATGCCAAAACCCAACCATACCACCCCCCAAGGTTCCCTAAAAAAAAGAAAGAAATAAAAAAAGAAGGGCACCCCCAGATGGTAATGATCAAGGCAGATGACCAATGCCTCCCCAATCCGAGGCCACATCACATGTGCCACCTCCCTCCCAACCCCCCTAGAAATGCAGCAACCTCCCTAGAGGCACCCCAACCTAGGACGGAGCTGAGGCAGCACACTCACCCACTAAGTGCTCCCTTCCTCCCCAGAATTCCCCCCGCCTACACTTCTGCCTCCATTCTCTCTGTATGTATACTCTATGTGTTGGTGGCAGTGAAAAGGGTAAAGCAAAATAAACTCAGGTTCTGGCACAGGATACCCAAAATCAACTAAAACACAATTTCAGGCCTCTCTACTAGCAACAGTCAATACAGGCTATGGACTTTTAAACCTTTGAGCTGCGATCGGCAACTTCAGGCTGTTGGGCAGCTCCAGCTCACTTCAGTCCCCGCATCTTGGCCACAACTCTTTGACACGTTTCACCGTGATTGGGCTTAGTCCAGCCAGGATGAAGCGCATTGGTGGGGTGTGGCCAAGATGTAGGAACTGTAGCCAGAGCCCCAAAACCTCTGTTAGCTTACTAGTGGATGTGGTTGATCCATTTGGTGTGCTCTCCCTAATTTTTCTGTTGTGATTGTTCCATGGAGTGTAACATGTTCCTATAGAGGGTGGTACTCACCGTGGGAAGAGAACCAACAAAAAGGACAAAACAGGAGACGTTGAAGTTGCACTTTTTTTTTTTACCAGTGGTCATCATTTATCCATAACTGAATCTTTTATTTCAAATCACCCTTAAAAAGTTAGTCAACCTATTTTATCCGAGGAACCTGCTGGGCTGAGTCAGCCCCTGGCTTTTTATGGGTCTTGGATACTCCAACAAGATTTTTATTATATAAATTCCTAACTCCGTTCCTATCCACCTGGAAGTTTTTAGGTAATCCCACCTTTGTGTTTCTCAGCTCCTCCCTTTGCATTCTCCAAAATATAAAATCTAGCAGGGAGATCAGCAGATGGGCAGAATTAGGTGTGGTGATCTCTCCAATAGGGATGAGCTCAGACTGTGTCAGGCTCCGCCCAACGGGATCTCTAGTGGTCCACAGAACGGGGTTCCCCGGGACGCAGAGTCTAAGTCCCAGTCTGCCTTTTCACCAGGGCCCCTAATGGTGGGGATGGACTTGGTGCAAGACTGAAACCAGGTCGCGACCCCTGGGTGCACCCAACTATGGTAGAGGGGTCCCGCTGAGGGTATATGCCAGGGATGAGCCTGCTGTGAAGGGGTTGACAGGTCCAGGTCCGAGCGGGATGGATGGATCACCGCCAGGAGTGAGCGTGGTCAGACTAGCTGGGTCGGTAACAGTGGGGACAGGTGCGGTACAAAAGCAGCAGACAGAGTAGTCAGGTCCCATGCCAGGTTCAGTAACAGGCGGTCCAAATAACAGTAACAACAGGCAGAGGGATGGTCAGGGACGAGCCGGGGGTCAGAGCAGGAGAAGGTCAGCATGGATCAGAACAGGCAGGGTCGGCAACAAGGAGCGCACTACAGGAACACAGATAACAGGAACTAGACCTTGCGGCAATGAGAATACTGCCTGGCTAGTTTAAATAGCACGCCCTGCACCGTCACTGGTGCCAGTCGTGCGCCCGCATGCGTGGCCGTGATTGCCGCCGCGGACGCCCAGATCCCAATGCCCGCATATTGAAGTGCCTGGGCGATCCGCGCATGCGCAGATTCGCGCACCGTGGCGGAGCCAGAGGTCCCTGACAGACTGGTTCCTAGTCTGAGCCCACCTGAGCAATCCCGCCAGGAGGCTATCACTGTACTGGATCAATCATAACAGGCCAAGGCACTCCCAGCTCCACAGGCACATGTGTACATGCCCCTTGTATGAGGTGTGGCAACTTAATTTCTGGAATTAAAAAATTACAAAAAAAACTTGCATTCCTCAAAAAATTGGACGAAATTTGAAGATGACGTTCTTTCTGATCTTCTGTCAAGATTCAAGGTACCATCTTTGCAGAAATCTCTCTCATTCCCAAATTCTTCATTGGAATCTGCCGCACTGTTTCCCTGTTCATGTTCAATTCTCCTGATATCATTTGCATGCTTAATCTCCGATCTGAGCGTAGGAGGGTTCCCACTCTGTCCGTATTTGCATCCATCTTTTGAGTTTTTTGCTGCCCACTTCTTGTGCCATCATAGACATTGATGTGATTGAAAAACACTTAATTTATTAAAAGTTTTACTTGCACTTTGGCAAATGTTATGCAAAATTTGATGATCACCCCCTGCAGATTCCTGTCTGCAACCCAGGTGAGCGCAAGTTAGAACATGTTAGAGTGCAAATGGCTGTGTGGCTCACCACCATAATGCTACACTGCGGGCATTTTGAGAATTCAGGTGCCACACCTCGTATATGTATGGCTGTCAGGCAAGGAAGGCTTATGATTGGCCTAGTACAGTGATGGGTTCCTTGGTGGGATAGTTCAGGTGGGCTCAGACTAGGAGAGTAGGGATAAGGTCAGGCATGTTCAGATCCAATAGATCACCCAAGGAATGCAAGGGATTTACAATTCCAACATCTACCAATACGTGAGAGGTCACCTTGGAGTGGACTGACCACCTTTATTGGCATTAAAGCTTCAACACCCAACCCAGACTCCAGCTATTGAATTTCACCCTACAACATCAACCATGGTGATTAATTTATAATATAAGTGGATAAACATTGTTTTACAGAGTACCAGATAGTGATCTGGCTTCTGGAGGGTCCGCCTGTGGGGTGTAGAGTGTGCGCAGGTGATCACAGACAATACCCAGATCTATAATTCATGGCCTGTTTTAGAAGAGACAGATCCTAAATGTTAAAGGCTCAGCTCCATTTCACTGCAAGGTTGCTAAGATGGAACAAGTGTAACAGTGTTGAGAGCAAAGGGAGCACGATGATCAAAAAGGTGTAAAGTACAGAGGATGCAACTCGAGAACCAAGATGCAGCAACAACGTATTTCTTTCTGGCTTCATTTTGTAGCAATGCAGAATATTTTTTTAATTATTTTGTAAACCTTAACTGAATGTTGAGATTTTTAAAGCACTGTGCAAAGTTTTAACATAAAATTCGTTCTTTCACCTTTTTTCGTTTTTTGTTGCATCTCAGCGCTGCCGATCTCCTGCAACCTCGTTTCAACCCCTTTCTGCCTACATGCGCTCCAGCATGGTATTTCTCAAGGCGGCTTTCCAGATGGTGACAAAAGACCATGTCTGCATAATGTGCGTTGAAACGACTACTTGTAGTCTCGACATCAGAGGCCTTTATGACAGGGTGACAACACAGGAGGACAACTGGACAGAGCTTTACCACCCTATAGCAGAAAGTGCCTAAACAAGGATCTTCATGGCAGGATCACAAGGTATTTGTTTTGTAATGAAAGCTTTAGATTTAAAAATATTATTTAAAAATATTGTAGGATATTCAAAAATTGTCATTTTTGAATATCCTATAATATTTTTAACATGTTAAAGCGTATAAGATTCTAGTGAATGGGTTTATTTCTTTTTTATTAATTAAATATTAAGCACTGCAAATATTTTATATAGAATAGAAGGCACTTCTATACCTAGCACCCCAGACATTCTGACACTGGGGGGAACTGACTAACTGCTACTGACATCCCCAGTGAGCCTAATACAGTGATCAGTGCTAATAAAAAGCACTGTACTAATGACACTGGGCAGGAAGGGGTTAACATCTGGGGCAGCACAGTGGCTAAATGGTTAGCACTTCCGCCTGGCAGCACTAGGGTTGCTGGTTCCAATCCCAACCCCGGCACCACCTGCCTAGAGTTTGCATGTTCTCCCTGTGACTGCGTGGGTTTCCTCCGGGTACTCCGGTTTCCTCCCACACTCCAAAGACATGCTGGTAGGTGAATTGGCTCCTGTCTAAATTGTCCCTAGTATGTATATGTATGAATGGGAGTTAGGGACTTGTACTAGATTGTGCTAGATTTTATGCTCCTTGAGGGTTAGGGACTGATGTGACTGATGTGAATGATGTGATGTGAATATATATATGTAAAGCGCTGCGTAAATTAACGGCGCTATACAAGTACATGAAATAAATAAATCAAAGGGTTAACTGGATGCTGTTTAACATTGTGTGCTGTGTGTGTTTTACTGAGGGAGACTTGCTGCTTTGTATTTCTCTGCTGTGCAGAGAAATACAAAGCAGCATGTCCTTGCTGGCAGGAGAGAGATCCGTGTTGTTTACACACAGGTATCTCCCCTGCCAGCTTTCCCCGACAATCGCCGGGGATTCTCTGACCGGGATCTGGTGATTGAAATCCCGCCCTACCCGGAAATGCAAAATCACATATACATATATATATATATATATATACACACACACACACACACACGTATGTATGTATGTATGTATATATATATACACATATATACACACACACACACACACATATACATATATATACACACACACACACACACACACACACACACATACATACATACACACACACACACGTCATTTTGCGGGTTAATATAGGAAGGAACACTGCTGGCCATAACGGAGTTATATGTAGTAGCTAGTAATAATAGTAGTCAGGGTCAGGACAAGGGGTGGGCAGGAGGGGCAGCTGCCTTAGGCGCAGTGGTTTACTGTATGGATGGGGCATCAGTGAGCTAATTCTGATACAAGGCATTTTGACAAGTGGATGACTGCTTGGGGTAGTATTTTATTATTATAAAAATAACATAAAATTATATATTTAAGTGATTCTAAAGGCTTTTTTTTTTTTTTTTTTTTTAAAGAAAACATAACAAACATGTCTATACTTACCTGCTGTGTGCAGTGGTTTTGCACAGAGCAGCTGGGATCCTCCTCTTCTCGGGTCCCCCATAGGCTGTCCTGACCACTCGCTTCTGTCGAGTGCCCCCACAACAAGCAGCTTGCTATGGGGGTACCCGCTGCTCCATGTGTCCATTCAGACATGGAGCTGCAACTTATCCCCGCCCCCTCTCTTCTCATTGGCTCACTGGCTGTGAGAACCAGTGGCTCCCGCTTCTATCTCAGCCAATGAGAAGAGAGAGTCCCGGGATAGCCAATTAGAGATGAGCGAAGAAATGAAAAATTCGATTCGACTGAATCGGCGAATTCGTGGACAATATTCGATTCGAGTCGAATAAATTCGCTGTGAATTTAACTTAAAAAAGGGTGTTTCTAGGCTTCAGAGAGACTTAATATTAGTGCAGAACACTGTACCTTTAATTTAAATGCCCTTGGAGTCTGCTGGGGAAGAGAAATAATACTGTCAGTCAGTATGACATGCAGATGAGTGCCGTCGATCTTAGAATCACCGCACACTTCACTCATTTGGCCAGTCACGGGGCCAAAACCAGTGTTTGGAGCCACAGTGTGGCGGTGGAGGCAGCAGCAATGGGAGGCCATACAGCAACCTATGACAAAATGGAAACCAGCAGGAGTGTGAGGAGAACTGAAAGTGGCACATGGCAGAGTGGGAGCAATGGGAGGCGGTACAGGGACCCAGGTCACACTGTGGGCCCAGCAGCAGCGTGACCAGGCGGTACGGGGGCCCATGGCAGATTTGGGGCCTGGCAGCACCTATGGGAGGCCTGTAACCTGCCAGCAACCTATGACAAAATGGAAAACCGCAGGAGTGTGAGGAGACCTCAAAGTGGCACATGGCAGAGTGGGAGCAATGGGAGGCGGTACAGGGACCCAGGTCACACTGTGGGACCAGCATCAGCGTGAACAGGCGGTACGGGGGCCCATGGCCGATTTGACCTCGTTCATCCCATAGTCCTGCCGACTCACGAATAGCGTGGCCTCCTCAAAGGGCCTGAGCAAGCGCAGGTGTCACGCATGAGCTGACAATGGCTGACATCTAAGTTACAAAGGTGAGTACCTTTATCCGCTTGTAACATCAGGAAATCGGTGATGGCCTTTCGCTGTTCGTAAAGGCGGTCTAACATATGTAGGGTTGAATTCCACCTTGTTGCAACGTCGCAGATCAGGCGATGATGTGGAATTCCGTTCTGCCGCTGCAGCTCAAGGAGGGTGTGCTTTGCGGTGTAGGAATGGCTGAAATGCATGCAAAGTTTACGTGACATTTTAAGGATGTCTTGCAGTGGGATGGTGGATTTTAGGAACCGCTTGACAACCAGATTGAACACGTGAGCCATGCATGGCGCATGGCACAACCTTCCTTGACGCAGAGCAGACACCATGTTCTTTCCGTTGTCGGTCAACATGGTTCCGATTTTCAGTTTGCGCGAAGACAGCCATCTGTCGATTTCTCTGTTCATTACACTCAGAAGTTCCTCCCCTGTGCGACTACGTTCGCCAAGGCATACCAGGTGCAGAACAGCGTGACACCGTTGCGCCCTGCACATGTGATATGCCGGTCGGGTAATGGGACTTGGCACGGGGGTGGGGGCTGAGGACACGGCGGAAGAAGAGGTGGTAGAGGCGGACATCTTTGCCGGACCAAGGACGTGCAAACGTGGAGGCAAAAGCGGCGTGACCTGTCCAAGTTGCTGGTGCGGCTGTGACGGCACCACGTTCACCCAGTGGGCCGTAAATGACATGTACTGTCCCTGACCGTAGTTACAGCTCCACACGTCGGCGCTGCCGTGCACTTTGGCAGAGACCGACATGCTCAAAGACTGGCCCACCATGTCTTCTACATGTGAATGCAGGGCTGGCACTGCCTTTTTGGCGAAGAAATGACGGCTTGGCACTCTCCACCGCGGCGCGGCACAAGCCATCATTTCTCTGAAAGGTGCTGAGTCCACCACTTGGAAAGGGAGGGACTGCAGCACCAGCAACTTGGACAGGAGGACGTTCAGCTTTTGCACCGTCGGGTGCGTGCTCGCAAACTGTTGTCTCTTGGAAACGGATTCCAAGAAAGACTGCTGACGGAATCCGTGAAGAGGAGTAGCAGGAGAAGGAGCATCTGAACGAGCGGAAGATGCCAACGAGCGACAACTCCCCTCAGCAGAGGTGTTGGAGCCTTGACTGGCTGATGGAGGGCGATTGACGTCGGGTGACGGAGCAAGTAACGGAGCGGGTGATGGAGCGGGGGCTGGGGCGGGCAGAACCGCCGTATCTTTATCACGGTTTTCCCAGGCCACCAAATGGCGACGCTGCATATGCTGCCGCAACGCTGTAGTCCCAACATGGGCCCCCTGGCCACGCTTGACTTTCTGGCCACATAGTCGACATACGGCTACGTTTACTTCCTCGGGCGGCTTGACGAAAAATTGCCACACCGCCGAGTAGGAAACTTTGCCCCCGATACTCCTCACTGGCTGACTGCTGCTTCCTCCGTGCACACCGGCACCACTACTGGCCGTGGTGGTAGGCTGCAGTGGAGCTGGTGCTCTACTCCGTGGCCGTTTGGCTCCACTGACACTGCTTCCACTGACACTGCTGCGACCCTGCTGCTGTCTCCTGGGCAACCCACCGACTGTTTCGCTCACTGCCAAGCTGCCACCCTCTTCTCCTGATGATGCGGAAGAAATTGCCTGATGACGACGAGGCTGCCAAGTGCGATCAACCTCCTCATCATCAAGTAGGGTCTCCGCCTCACTACTAGCCCCCTCGGCTGCGTCTGGGTCAGGAGACAGACCTGTCTCTAGACCGGCTACCGGGCCACTCTCCTCGCCACTACTTCTTCGCCTGGCTGCTGAAAAGGCGGAGGTCTCCCCCCGTTCCTGACCGCCCTCTGTTAGCTCTTCCTCACTGTACAGTGGGGCTGAGCCCACAGCATGCGATACTTCGCTTGGTGAGGGAACACCAAAGGACAGGGGCAGGTAGAGGACACGTGATTTCAGTGGGCTTGGTCCCGGGCCATGCCAACTAACGGTTGTGTCTGACGTACCCACCGACCGTTGGCTGTAGGTGTCAGAGGTGACCTGGGAAGAGGAAGACGACCGAGCCAACCAATCGACGACGGCAGGGTTGTCGGTGGAGACACGACCGCTGGATGACACCGGGAGCACTGGCCTCTGGCTGCGAATAGTGCTGCCTCGACCCCTTCCTCTGCTGCCACGTCTGCTCGCTCCTAAAACATTGCCTCCTCTGCCACTCCTCTGCATGTTGTCTGACATACTCTTTAATTCAACGATTCTGTGTCCCTGAGTAACAATTCTGTGTCCCTGAGTAACAATTCTGTGTCTGTCCCTGAGTAACAATTCTGTGGCCCTAAGTAACGGTTCTGTGTCCCTCAGTAACAATTCTGTGTCCCTCAGTAACAATTCTGTGTCCCTCAGTAACAATTCTGTGTCCCTCAGTAACAATTCTGTGTCCCCCTGATTAACGTTTATGTGGCCCTAAGTAACGGTTCTGTGGCCCTCAGTAACGGTTCTGTGGCCCTGATTAACGTTTCTGTGGCCCTAAGTAACGGTTCTGTGGCCCTAAGTAACGGTTCTGTGGCCCTAAGTAACGGTTCTGTGGCCCTAAGTAACGGTTCTGTGGCCCTAAGTAACGGTTCTGTGGCCCTAAGTAACGGTTCTGTGGCCCTAAGTAACGGTTCTGTGGCCCTCAGTAAAAATTCTGTGTCCCTCAAGAAACAATTCTGTGTCTGTCCGTGAGTAACAATTCTGTGGCCCTAAGTAACGGTTCTGTGGCCCTCAGTAACAATTCTGTGTCCCTGATTAACGTTTATGTGGCCCTAAGTAACGGTTCTGTGGCCCTCAGTAACAATTCTGTGTCCCTGATTAACGTTTATGTGGCCCTAAGTAACGGTTCTGTGGCCCTCAGTAACAATTCTGTGTCCCTCAGTAACAATTCTGTGTCCCTCAGTAACAATTCTGTGTCCCTCAGTAACAATTCTGTGTCCCTCAGTAACAATTCTGTGTCCCTCAGTAACAATTCTGTGTCCCTCAGTAACAATTCTGTGTCCCTCAGTAACAATTCTGTGTCCCTCAGTAACAATTCTGTGTCCCTCAGTAACAATTCTGTGTCTGTCCCTGATTAACGTTTACGTGGCCCTAAGTAACGGTTCTGTGGCCCTCAGTAACAATTCTGTGTCCCTGATTAACGTTTCTGTGGCCCTAAGTAACGGTTCTGCGGCCCTCAGTAAAAATTCTGTGTCCCTCAAGAAACAATTCTGTGTCTGTCCGTGAGTAACAATTCTGTGGCCCTAAGTAACGGTTCTGTGGCACTAAGTAACAATTCTGTGTCCCTGATTAACGTTTATGTGGCCCTAAGTAACGGTTCTGTGGCCCTCAGTAACAATTCTGTGTCCCTGATTAACGTTTATGTGGCCCTAAGTAACGGTTCTGTGGCCCTCAGTAACAATTCTGTGTACCTCAGTAACAATTCTGTGTCTGTCCCTGATTAACGTTTACGTGGCCCTAAGTAACGGTTCTGTGGCCCTCAGTAACAATTCTGTGTCCCTGATTAACGTTTATGTGGCCCTAAGTAACGGTTCTGTGGCCCTCAGTAAAAATTCTGTGTCCCTCAAGAAACAATTCTGTGTCTGTCCGTGAGTAACAATTCTGTGGCCCTAAGTAACGGTTCTGTGGCCCTAAGTAACAATTCTGTGTCCCTGATTAACGTTTATGTGGCCCTAAGTAACGGTTCTGTGGCCCTCAGTAACAATTCTGTGTCCCTGAGTAACAATTCTGTGGCCCTAAGTAACGGTTCTGTGGCCCTAAGTAACGGTTCTGTGGCCCTAAGTAACGGTTCTGTGGCCCTCAGTAACAATTCTGTGTCCCTGTGTAACAATTCTGTGTCTGTGCGAGTAACAATTCTGTGGCCCTAAGTAACAGTTCTGTGGCCCTCAGTAACAATTCTGTGTCCCTGAGTAACAATTCTGTGGCCCTAAGTAACGGTTCTGTGGCCCTCAGTAACAATTCTGTGTCCCTGTGTAACAATTCTGTGTCTGTGCGAGTAACAATTCTGTGGCCCTAAGTAACGGTTCTGTGGCCCTCAGTAACAATTCTGTGTCCCTGTGTAACAATTCTGTGTCTGTGCGAGTAACAATTCTGTGGCCCTAAGTAACAGTTCTGTGGCCCTCAGTAACAGTTCTGTGTCCCTGAGTAACAATTCTGTGTCTGTGCGAGTAACAATTCTGTGGCCCTAAGTAACAGTTCTGTGGCCCTCAGTAACAGTTCTGTGTCCCTGAGTAACAATTCTGTGTCTGTGCGAGTAACAATTCTGTGGCCCTAAGTAACAGTTCTGTGGCCCTCAGTAACAATTCTGTGTCCCTGAGTAACAATTCTGTGGCCCTAAGTAACGGTTCTGTGGCCCTCAGTAACAATTCTGTGTCCCTGTGTAACAATTCTGTGTCTGTGCGAGTAACAATTCTGTGGCCCTAAGTAACAGTTCTGTGGCCCTCAGTAACAGTTCTGTGGCCCTCAGTAACAGTTCTGTGTCCCTGAGTAACAATTCTGTGTCTGTGCGAGTAACAATTCTGTGGCCCTAAGTAACAGTTCTGTGGCCCTGAGTAACAATTCTGTGTCTGTGCGAGTAACAATTCTGTGGCCCTAAGTAACAGTTCTGTGGCCCTCAGTAACAGTTCTGTGGCCCTGAGTAACAATTCTGTGGCTGTGCGAGTAACAATTCTGTGGCCCTAAGTAACAGTTCTGTGGCCCTCAGTAACAATTCTGTGTCCCTGAGTAACAATTCTGTGGCCCTAAGTAACGGTTCTGTGGCCCTCAGTAACAATTCTGTGTCCCTGTGTAACAATTCTGTGTCTGTGCGAGTAACAATTCTGTGGCCCTAAGTAACGGTTCTGTGGCCCTCAGTAACAATTCTGTGTCCCTGAGTAACAATTCTGTGTCTGTGCGAGTAACAATTCTGTGGCCCTAAGTAACAGTTCTGTGGCCCTCAGTAACAATTCTGTGTCTGTCCCTGAGTAACAACTCTGTGGCCCTAACTAAAGTTTCTGTGGCCCTAAGTAACAGTTCTGTGGCCCTCAGTAACAATTCTGTGTCTGTCCCTGAGTAACAATTCTGTGGCCCTAACTAAAGTTTCTGTGGCCCTAAGTAACAATTCTCTGGCACTCAGTAACAATTCTGTCTGTCCCTGAGTAACAATTCTGTGGCCCTAACTAAAGTTTCTGTGGCCCTAAGTAACAGTTCTGTGGCCCTCAGTAACAATTCTGTGTCTGTCCCTGAGTAACAATTCTCTGGCACTCAGTAACAATTCTGTCTGTCCCTGAGTAACAATTCTGTGGCCCTAATAACGTTTCTGTGGCCCTAAGTAACAATTCTCTGGCACTCAGTAACAATTCTGTCTGTCCCTGAGTAAGAATTCTGTGGCCCTAACTAGCGTTTCTTTGTCCCTAAGTAACGATTCTGTGGCCCTCATTAACAATTCTGTGTCCCTGAGTAATGGTTCTCTGTCCCTAAGTAACGTTTCTCTGTCCCCAAGTATCGTTTCTGTGGCCCTAACTCTGTCCCTAATACAGAGCGGTCTGCCTCTGTTCAATGACTGCAGGCAAATGAAGAATTCCAAAATGGCCGCTATTTATAGCTCGACCATTACACAGTGCTGGCTGGCTGGCTGCTGATTGGCTGATGCGATCACATGTCATTGAGGAATGCATTATGGGTCAGCGCGCCTTGTCTGCGCGCCTTCCCAGACATCCCCGCTCCGTCGCCGCACATGTCCGCCGCCATTTTCGGAAAAATCGAATCGAAATTTTTCCGATATTCGACTCGAATTCCACTTCGGCTACTTCGATTCGCTCATCTCTATAGCCAATACTCCAGTACTCCAGTGCACATTGCTGGATCGAGAGGGGACGAATGCTGTACACACAAGGTTTTTTTACCTTCATTCATAGAATGAGCCTTTACAACCACTTTAATATATAATAAAATTTTCTATTATTCTTATTAATAATAATCAACTAGTGTATAGTTCAAATACTGTATGCCCATAACAAGATGTCATGGAAAAACATTTTTTTTTTTCCCTTCAAAAACTGTGCATCCAAAATTAAACAACAGATGAGGACAAGCAGTATGTTCATAGAGGAAATAAAAGTAAAAAAAAAAAAAAATAGAAGAGGTCAAAAAGATAAGTTGGCTAACCCATCAGCAACACACAATGGACAAATTTGGGCCCTCAAAAGGTATGAACTTGCTAGAATTTGTAGGTTGGGAGGTAGATAGTAGTAGCAGATAGTATTGGGGGAACGGCCTTCATTGGAGGAGGGCGGAGAGGTTTGAGGGAGCAGAGTGTAGGTGAAGATAAGCTTCAATTCTGGTAGAGATAGGAGTTCAAGTGACTTTGGTGACTCAGGGCTTTTTTTGGAAGGAGCAGTTGGTCTCAGGAGAACGAGACCCAACGCGGGATAGGAGCCCGACACTGGTCACCAAGGTAGGTTGCAATGGGTTAAAGGGCGATCAAAAATTCAATAGAAAAAAAAGGAAAAAGGCATAAAGTTAACCAATCTTTCATTAACAGAAGGCAATATTGGGTAGTAACCATTAATGAAAAAAGGATTTGCTAACCATCATCAAAAGATTTGCCTGGTTGGTCTCCATAGCTTACTGCTCATCCAGCCAGTCAGGTTTGGGTTTGTGGGAAAAAAAAAAAAAAGAATGCCGATTGTTTTAGGGCATCTAAATATATAGACTAATTGTATACATTATTCATTTAATTTTTTTTTTTTGTTAGTTCTTTTTTGTTTTTAAGCGGCTTACAGTATTATTTTGCATGTCTACAATGAGAGGTCTTGAATTTTGTATTATTGTTGGATATACGTTAGATGATACTTTATTATTTATTCAGTTATTTTTGTTTTATAAAATGTCTTTTGATCCATCAGGCAATGTCAGTTGGGTACATACAGGGTTATTACAAAATGTGTTCCATTGTAGAACACTGAATATGCCAACCTGATGTCGTCAGTGCAGAATCTGTCCATCTGAACATGTTACTGCAACGCACAGTGGTGCAAAAGTGTGTTTCAGCCCTTAATATTCCTGCGGTTGGTCGTTCTCCAGTACCGTTGCATATATGGTAGTATTTAGGGACCCAAAATAGTCTGGCCCTAGTCTTGGAGCTTTATCCCTTTATTTTGGGCTAATTTTAGCCAAATTAAACTATTTTTTTTTTTTAATTTCCAGGAATAGTATATTTTATGTATAATGTCAATTTATGTATACCTGGCTTTGTAGGTTAGTGTAAATACGATAAAATAATTTGTGGAAAAATCTTGTTTGTATATTTTAAAATATGCAAGAATATATGTTTTTAATGTTGGTAAAAAGGATACAGTAATTCATAGATTATGTTTTTTTTCTATCACATATTAGTTGTCTTGTCTGATTTTGTAAAAGTGTTGCCCAATGAGCAGTGTCCACTAGCAACCAGATCCCATTTCTGGTTGGTTATAAAAAGGTGGCACTGCCTTTGGATATATTCACATTTAGCATTTTCATTGGAATATTTGTGTGGGTTAGGTGCTATATTTGCTTTTTTTTTTTTAAAAAATTAGATTTTTTTTATTTCATATATGTTATTATTTATATATATTATTAATGTGCACATTGCGGTTATACGTTTTGTTCTTGAATATACATTTTCTACACCTTGTTATACAAGCCCAACGCAGTCAAGACCACATAATTGGTGCTCATAGTATTAAATATTCTGTAAAAATTTAAATGGTATATGCTGAGGAATTGCATTCACATTTTTGTTCTGTAACAGTGCCACTTTAGGCGCCATTCACACCTGAGCATTTTGTGAGCTTGAAGCTCAACCCTCCAAATGCTAAAAGGGAGAAAAAAAAATGTATTTTCTATAGAGATGGTTCACATCTCCACTTCAAGTCGCTTGAAACAAAATGCCTGAGGCTCAAAAACGTTTTGGAGCTACTTTTGTATCTCGATTTGGCAGATGTGTTTATTAAGCATTTTCTTCTCCATAGAGATGTATTGATAAGCATTATTTGTGTGCTTTTTCACACATTTTTGAGCATTTTTCTGCTCAAATACAATAATTTATAAAATAAATATTAAATAAAATCACTATAAAATATATAAAATTAACCCTAAATACTTAAATAAAATAAATTAACCCCTAACCAAAATTAAAATAAATAGATCCCATAACCCTAAATCCAACCCCTAACCCTAATCCCTAACCAAGAAATAAAAGCCGAAAATGAATAAAAAATTATTTCTAATACATAATAAATTAACCCCTAATTCTAACCCATAACCCTAACCTCTAAATCTAACCCTAAACCCAACCTCTAACCCTAAACAAAAAAACAATAAAAAAAACAATATAGAAAAAATAATAAAGAAAAGCTGAAAAACATAACAAAATGATGAAACAGATGATATTTTCTTCGATTGGCTATTAAAAATTCCCCAAAGCTTAAAAATGCTGTACAGAAAAAGCATATTAAAAATGTGCGACAAATACCTGGAAAAAAAAAAAAACCCACAACACTGAATACAGCCTTAGGTTTTCCCCCAATATAACAAGACACACACACATTAGTGTGTAATATAAATATATATTAGTGTGTAATATATATATATATATATATATATATATATATATATATTTATATTACACACACACACATATATATTTATATTACACACACACATATATATATATAAATATATAATGATTTTGCATTTCCGGGGAGGGCGGCTAGGGATTTCAATCACCGGATTTTTGTTATTATTTATATTTTGCCTCCTAATATGGCACAGAACCATAGCCATTCACTCTGCTCTGATGATGGGGATGTGGAATCTAGTTTCTATAGGTTACTATACGTGCGTATCATTGCTCTCTGTCCTGACTGATTAGGCACAAGCATGTCTGCATGTAAATTTTGCCGCTCTATTTTAAAAAATTCCTTGGACTCCCATTGGTTGCTTTGCTCCATCCAGCTCTGCTCCACCCAAATGTGCTGATATGGCTGTTTTGCACAGTTTTCTCCCCATCAGTTTATAATGCAGAAAATACAGCGGGCTTATACTGTAAAAAACAAGATAATTTCCAAGTGCTAAATGCTGCATTATTGAATCTTCAGAGTAACAGGGGGGACGGATCAAATATTGCTTGTTTTTAAAATTGGGATTAATTCACTAGATATTAAAGAAATAATCCTATTACTATATTTTTGTGATCTTTACAATTTTTTTTTCAATTGGTGGTAAATGAAGGTGAAATTTATCAGCTATACATGAAAGTCAACACAAAGACAATGGCATATAGGTTGGCATATAGGTTGGTAAATTGACAAAGTGTATGTATAGCCAAAACCTTTTTAATTTCATTTTGGATAGAGTAGGAAAGAGTTCAATCCCGACCAGCTAATTTTTTTGGCTGTCCGAGTCCCTCTGGGAAGATTTCCTTCCATTTCCTGTTCTGGAGATGCAACAAATGAGAGATCTCTCCAAAGTGAGCCGAATTCCGATCCTAGCGATCCATAAGCTATCAACCAAGCTATCGACATCTGTTGAAGTGGGCCGAGATCCTAATAAAAATGGTTATACTGCTGATTTTTTAAATCAGTTCACTGAGCAGGGGAGGAGGGGCTTTAATGATAAGAAAGGTTATGAACCCCCTGGATTATTAGGTCTGGTTTAAAGTGGTAGCAAACCGCATCCCAAAAAAAAACAAAAAATAAAACAAAAAGAAAAAAAACCCTGCAAGGTAAAAAAAATAAAAAAAAAAGTTACAATGTGCAAGTATGCATTGCATACTAGCACATTATGAAGGACTTACTTACCTTGAAATGAATCCCTCTGTGCTGCCACAGCTCCCCAGGGCTTCCATCTTTACAAGCTCTGGCCGGCTGAATGGCTGACGTCACTCTCGTGCATGTGCGCAGGAGTCCCGGGCTACATCTCCTAAATGGTGCACACTTAGGAGATATTAATTTCACCTACAAGTAAGCTTTATTAAAATCTTATATGTAGGTAAAATTATTAGAGAAGAGTTTACTGCCACAAAAATAATTATTGTACTAAATAATTGTATTGTACTAAATCCCCTAAATAATTATTGTACTACCCATCAAGCATTTGGTGCCAGTTGGGATGGCGCCTCTTGGGGTAGCTTTACTCTGAGAATCTCCTTCAAACAGACTGGTTTTTTATTCCAAGTGCCCTTTGGTGATTTTTTTTTTTAGAACTTATTCCAATGATAAAGTATATATTTTCTGAAACAACCTATTATCATTCACCATGTGAGATTGCTCACATTATTTTAACCTCATATGCATCCACGCAAAAGTGACTTTTTTCCCAAGAAATGCATTGAGTGAAAACATATACATCATCACTTGTGATTGTTTAAAATGCAGGGATCTCCAAATTTTCATTTTGTTCAGAAAATGTGTTCAGACGTTATAGAGGGGGGGTTTAAAAATTACTAATGCATATACCCAGTAGGCAGAAGAATGGTGCCCCATCGTTGGTAGCAGTGGGAGGAACAGTGCCCCATCACTGGTATTAGTAGGAGGAATAGTGCCCCATCACTGATGTCAGTAGGAGGAATAGTGCCCCATCACTGATGTCAGTAGGAGGAATAGTGCCCCATCACTGATGTCAGTGGGAGGAATAGTGCTCCATCATTGATGTCAGTGGGAGGAATAGTGCCCCATCATTGGTATCAGTGGGGGGAGGAATAGTGCCCCGTCATTGGAATCAGTGGGAGGAATAGTGCCCCATCATTGGAATCAGTGGGAGGAATAGTGCCCCATCATTGGAATCAGTGGGAGGAATAGTGTCCCATCATTGGAATCAGTGGGAGGAATAGTGTCCCATCGTTGGAATCAGTGGGAGGAATAGTGTCCCATCGTTGGTATCAGTGGGAGGAATAGTGCCCCATCGTTGGTATCAGTGGGAGGAATAGTGTCCCATCATTGGTATCAGTGGGAGGAATAGTGCCCCATCATTGGTATCAGTGGGAGGAATAGTGCCCCATCATTGGCATCAGTGGGAGGAATAGTGCCCCATCATTGGTATCAGTGGGAGGAATAGTGCCCCATCATTGGTATCAGTGGGAGGAATAGTGCCCCATCATTGGTATCAGTGGGAGGAATAGTGTCCCATCATTGTAGTCAGTGGTAGAAATGGTGCTCCGTCATTGGTGTCAGTGGAACGATTGTTGCCTCATGAATGGTGCCAGTGGGGGAAATGGTGCATCATCAGTGGTGTCAGTGGTAGGAATAGTGCCCCATATCAGTGGGAAGAACAGTGCCAAGTTCTGGGTAAAGGCAAGCAAAAGGGCCACATTCAGCCCATGGGCCGCAGTTCCATCCATAATGGATGGAAACCAGTAAAGCAGGATTACCTGTGATGTATATTATAAAACTAGAATGTCAGAAGGAACATTTTATGGGCCTTACGTAAAAGGACGGATGTTAGCGTTAAAAGCTAAAAAAAATTAATGGAAAAATAAAAAAAGATAATACGGTGTTGATTTTCAGTGTCTGTATTCTCACAGTAATCCCGTTTCATTTGGAAAATGTTACAGTAAAAGAGGAAAGACTTGTATCTTAGATCCTTTTTAAGGTCTTTGGGTATACTGTATGTCCTTTTCTAGAGACTTACTATGTGGTCATTGGAACAGGAAGCAAAGTGGAAATCTCCAATGAGGATACGAACATTACTGAAAAATATTTTTTTATTAGAGTGGAAAAGGCTTAGATCCTCCATCAGGTTTTCCCCATCCATGTCCCAATTGGGGAGATCCCTTCACTTCTTGTGTCAACACCAAGACAGGAAACAAGGAAAAATCCTTCTAGTGGCGGCATAGACACCCCAAACCCAACAGGAGGTTCTCCCCTTTCCCTACTTTATTCTAACAAAACCCTAAAAAATAGCAAGGGTTGTGTGTTAATGAAACAAATCACTCACTTCTGAATTCCATTCAGAACTGCAAATGTAAACAGAGCGCTATGAGAAAATAACTGTGCAACTGAATCTTTAATAATGTATTAAACATAACAATGTGCAATGAAATCCATCGATTTGACTGTCAAATGCAATACATGCATCTTAAAAAGGGAAGGACATACTACATCAGTAAAATATTCAGACATATCACATTGTACAGAAATATCACCAACATATAAAAAGGGTTTGTGTAAATACAATGCTAAATTAATCTGTAAAAATGATGATCTTACTACAGGGAGTATATACATTGGATATCATTTTAAAAGGTGTCTTAATATAAACCTATGCTAGGATTAAACTAATATTGATGAATTAATAAATGAGAAGTGCTTGCAGCAGGAAAACCATTAATACACATAATAAAACAGTCTCTCTTCCAAAATTGGAACTCTGTCCAGCCATTTCTGTGATTCACATGCCAATGCACAGCCAGGAGGATGACAACACTTTCTTAGTTAGCGCTAAAGGATATAGAGGTGTCACCTCTCTGCTCATATCCTGTTGATTGGACATTAAAGGGCAATACATTGATAAAAACCATGAACGGTGCCCCCTAACCCTGCCAGCACATGTGCATGCAACTCTTCTGATTGGCTCCTAGTGTTGCCCCTCCCTCTTCCCAGAGACATGTAAGGATTACAAGAGGCGCATATCAAAACAGATTTGGGTATTTATTTTTGTTGCATGAAATAATATACAGTGCTCGGCATAAATGAGTCCACCCCTTCTGAAAAGTAAGATTTTAATCAATATCCCCAATGAATGCAAGAACCATTTCCAAAATTTTGACAAAACTGAGTTTTATAGAACAATTGTTTAGCTCATTACATGAAAGTAAGTTAAATAATATAATTTAGATTACAAAATTTTCAGTTTTACTCAAATTACTTGATGCAAAAATGAATACACCCCACAACAAAAACTATTACATCTGGTATTTATTATGACCTCCATGATTTGTAAGGACGGCACCAAGTCTTCTAGCCATGGGATGAAGAATTTGATGACATATTGCAACGTCGATCTTTTTCCATTCTTCAAAAACGACCTCTTTTAGATCCTGGATGCTGGATTTAGAGTGATGCTCAACTTGCCTCTTCAGAATTCCCCATAGTTGTTCAATTGGGTTCAGATCAGGAGACATATTTGGCCACTGAATCACTTGCACCCTGTTCTTCTTCAGAAATGAAACAGTGGCCTTAGATGTGTGTTTTGGATCATTGTCATGTTGGAACAGTGTACGACGACCAAGGGCATGGAGTGATGGTAGCATCTTCTCTTTCAATATAGAGCAGCACATCTGTGAATTCATGAGATCATCAATGAAATGCAGCTCCCAAACACGAGCAGAACTCATGCAGCCCCATAAAAGAACACTGCCACCATCATGTTTCACAGTAGGCACCATGCATTTTTCTTTGTACTCCTCACCTTTGCAGTGCCATAGTTTGAAGCCATCTGTTCCAAAAACATTTATCTTGGTCTCATCACTCCAGAGTACAGAGTCCCAGTAGTCTTTTTTAGCATGGGCCCTGGCAAATTCTAGGCAGGCTTTTTTGTGCATGGGCTTTAGGAGAGACTTCCTTTGTGAATGACACCCATGCACAGGGGCGGACTGACCATTTGGAAACTCGGGCACTGCCCAAGGGCCCGGGGTCAGTAGGTGGCCCCATGAGATGCCCCTGGTACCTTTTTCATAGGCTTTTTTGAGTTTGGGCAAGGACGCAGGGGCCCCATGATCCCCTATTGCCCGGGGGCCCCATGAGTTGTCAGTCCGCCCCTGCCCATGCATGCCATTCCTCTACAGTGTACGCCTTATTGTGTCATGGGAAGCAATCATCCCAGTTTGGCTTTCTATTTCTTTAGCTAATTGCAGTGAATTTGTATGGCGATTTTCTTCATTTTCTCATCAGAAGACACTCCTATCAAGGTGTTAACTTCTGTGGGTGGCCTGGACGTCTCTGTGAGATTGTTGCAGTTCCATCTTTGTATCACTTTTGCTACAGTATTCTGACTGAAAGCAAAGCTTTGCTGATCTTCTTGTAGCCTTCACCTTTCTTCTGTAAATAAATTATTTTCTTTCTCAAGCATTTCTCTTCCATGTGGTGCCATTGCTGACAGCATGAAATGGGGAGGGGTTTTCTTTAAGTAACGCCCTTTTATAATCAACTGTCTGCTGGACACCTGTTTAATGAATAATTAGACTCACCTGCAGTTGAATTCTTGTCAATTAGAATTTTGTTGTCTAAAATTTAGCTTTGCTCCTAAAACTTTCATTGGGGTGTATTTATTTTTGCAACAAAGTCTTGAATGACTTTGTTAGGAAAAATACTTTTTTTGAGTGTGCAAATTAACAAATCTTGTTTGCAATCAATGACCGGCATTTGTGGGAGTATTGTGTAGTATAGTATCCCATAGAAAATGTTGATTCTGAAAGGAAAGTAAAAGGTTTTCTGACAAATCTGTTGGGGTGTAGTCATTTATGATGAGCACTGTATGTTACCTTTTAAAGAGATACACAGCTGGTGTTTTTGCCATCTATAGGAAAAGAAATGTATACAAGCTCACCTTTGCTGGTGTGTCCTTCTCCCTCTCCTAGTACATGGAAAGTATCAGTCTCCTTCCCAGATGTAAATGCAATGTGATCAGGGGCGGACTGACCATTTGGAAACTCTAGCACTACCCGAGGGCCCAGGGTCAGTAGGGGGCCCCATGAAATGCCCCTGGTACCTTTTTCATAGGCTTTTTTGAGTTTGGGCAAGGACACAGGGGCCCCATGATCCCCTATTCCCCAGGGGCCCCATGAGTTATCAGTCCGCCCCTGAATGTGATTAAAAAGAGGCATCCAGCTCCCTCAAAACCTTTTATTTTGGAAGCGTAAAAAAACATCAGAACAACCTGCTGATGCATTTCAGTCCACAAAGTCCTTGGACGTAGCTATAGCTGGGGCCCGGTGGGTTGAAACGCATCAGAAGGTTTCCCTGTATGATTTTTATACTTACTAATGAAAAAAAATTTTGAACAGCCTCTAGGGATGGATGCCTTTTTTTTTTTTTTTTTTAATTAACCATATGTTTCTTGATATCTACCTGAGGTTTCCAGTTAATTCTACCTATTGTTACAGGCTTCTAAAATCCCCTGGAAACAAATATGTGAACCCAGATATTAACCTATGAAAAGGGGGGGGGGGGGGACTCAGCTTTGGAATACCACCACCCTGCCCTTACTTCCCATGTGAGCAGCGCTGTTGGTTAGTGGCTCATTATATTTCTGGAAGGAAAGAATTTACTGAATATGTGTTAAGGAAAGAAAAAAAATGTGTCTCTAGCTTTAAACTCAAACAAAGAAAACAAAACTTTCATATTAAAAACGCAACACATTTAAAAAGGAAAAAACAAACCAAAAAAAAAACAAAACACAATAACGGATGTCAATGCCAAAGTGCATTTAGCATGTGTCGACATGCCCTTAATGTAACTTACGAGGTGTGAATCCTCCTCTAGGTAAATCACCTCCACAAGCCCACATTTGCTTTGCAGAGTGCTAAAAGCATTAGCACAAAGAGTCCACACTCCTACTTACAGCTCTCCCAGTGTCCAGACTTTGGCATTTTTAGGTGCCCATTGTTCTTCCTGTAAATTAGGTCACTATGAACAGCGATTTCTGCCACCAGAACCCATTGTATATACTGCCTGAGGATCGCAACTTTGTAGGACTATGTAAATCACTTTGCAAGCTCATCCACCCTAGGGCAAGGGGAGCTTCCTCAACATTTGTGCCTACTGCAGCCATTTTAATCCCAATTCTTAAAACTCAAGCAGAGAGTATTTTATTAAATTCTGCACATCGAGGTTAGGCATTCAAGAGCAAATCTTTGATGTTTAGAGATTCCTACACTATATTGCCAAACGTATTGGGGCACCCCTCCAAATCATTGGATTCCGGTGTTCCAGTTGTCTCCGTGGCCACAGGTGTAAAAAAAAAAAAAGAAAAAAAAAATCAAGCACCTAGGCATGCAGACTGCTTCTACAAACATTTGTGAAAGAATGGGTCGCTCTCAGGAGCTCAGTGACTCCAAGCGTGGTCCCGTGATAGGTTGTCACCTGTGCAATAAGTCCATCCGTGACATTTCCTGGCTACTAAATATTCCACGGTCAACTGTTAGTGGGATTATAACAAAGTGCTAGCAACTGGGAACAACAGCAACTCAGCCACCAAGTGGTAGGCCACGTAAAATGACAGAGCGGGGGTCATGCTGAAGCGCACAAGTCACAAACTGTCTGCAGAGTCAATAGCTAAAGACCTCCAAACTTGGTGTGGCCTTCAGATTAGCACAACAGTGTGTAGAGAGCTTCATGGAATGGGTTTCCATGGCCGAGCAGCTGCATCCAAGACTTACATCACCAAGTGCAATGCAAAGCGTCAGATGCAGTGGTGTAAAGCACGCTGCCACTGGACTCTAGAGCAGTGGAGATGTGTTCTCTGGAGTGACGAATCACGCAATCCGATGGATGTGTCTGGGTTTGGCGGTTCCCAGGAGAACGGTACTTGCCTGACTGGATTATGCCAAGTGTAAAGTTTGATGGAGGGGGGGTTATGGTGTGGGGTTGTTTTTCAGGAGTTGGGCTTGGCCCCTTAGTCCCAGGCGTTAGCATACCAAGACATTTTGGACAATTTCATGCTCCCAACTTTGTGGGAACAGTTTGTGGATGGCCCCTTCCTGTTCCAACATGACTGCGCACCAGTGCACAAAGCAAGATCCAAAAAGACATGGAGGAGTGAGCTTGGGGTGGATTAACTTGACTGGCCTGCACTGGGTCCTGACCTCAACCCCATAGAACACCTTTGGAATGAATTAGAGTGGAGACTGTGAGCCAGGCCTCCTCCCCTGACATCAGTGCCTGACCTCACAAATGCGCTTCTGGAAGAAAGGTCAAACCTTCCCATAGACACCCTCCTAAACCTTGTGGACGGCCTTCCCAGAAGAGTTGAATCTGTTATAGCTGTAAAGGGCGGGACCAACTCAATATTGAACCCTACGGACTAAGACTGGAATGCCATTAAAGTTCACGTGCGTGTAAAGGCCGGCCGACCAATACTTTTGGCAATATAGTGCATGTTCCTGGTAAAATAATCATAACATACTGAGTCCTTCTATCCCTCTATATCTCTTGGTATGCTGATTTTCAGGAATGTAAAGAACCTCACTAGGACCTTTGTGCAATTTGTGCACCATGACCTTCCAACATCTCTTCATCTCTTCACATATAGTGGTGGTTGTTGTATGGGGTGGGGGCACAAGAATCAGAATATTATATAGGATGCGAGGAGCCAATGGTCCTGATACTCTGTGCTTTCTGGAGAAAGGCTCTTAACAATAAATGAAAAGAGAGGAATCTCAATACATCTGTGTATTGACTACTTTTGCATCTTGAAAAAGTTAAGATCTAGTGCTCCCACTTGCCAATAAGGAACTCAATGTAAAGAGAATTCAAGTTGATGGGCCAAGTGGAGAAATGTGTGAAAGTAGATTACCTATAGTTCTATATATATTTAGGCTCTATTCACAGCTAATGATTTGGAATCGCGATAACAGGCAAAATCGACATGATAGGGAAGCCAATTCCAGTGAATGCGCTGCTCTACGTGCAACATATGGAAACCAGGCTAAAAAAAAAAAAAACGAAAACATGAGTTCCTGTTACAAAAAATGTGTATGGGGCTTAATGGTCAGAGCATCTAGAAACAAAAAAGGCTATGGCTTTTTGTGTATTTAATGCAGTAATGGTCTGGATTGAGAAGTACCGTGTGTCCCATACGTTATGGATAAGGGGTCATGATGTATGATTGCTTACCGATTACTGGAAGGGTCTTGATATATATTAGAACATGTATAAAATAGGTCTTGGCTCTTGATTTAAAATGATGTTGGTACCATCTTGTACCCCTCACCTAACTTATTGGTGTGCATTAATCTACAGCAACCAATAAGAGTTCAGCTTAAATCATTCTAAGAAAGCTAAGATCAGAAATATGATAGATCTTGATAAACCAATTACTGTGGCTGTTTGGCCTTAAAGATAGACTTTGATTGGTTGATATGGGTTAATCATTGCTAGTATGTAGGTCTTGATTTACCAATGTCTGTGTCTCCTTTTAGGTTTTAAGGTAGAGGTTCCAACATTGATGTGCATGTTTCTTGAATGTTCATGGCATTTGCAGAATAAAGGTCTTCAAATATTAATTTTTTTGGCCCAAAGTAGACAAAATAAAGGTCTTCAAACATTAATACTTTTGACCCCCCTTGTACAGAATAGAGGTCTAGTTCAGTCATTCTCAAACAAGGTACCATAGAAGCCTAGGGTTCCTCCCAAGGGTACATTGGGTTCTCTGAGCTGTGGTTGATTTTCCTCCTATTTGATAGGGCCTGCATAGTTTGGGGCCAATTCCACTTAGTAGAGCCAGCTGCATGGCACCAATTATCTTTGTAGCTGCCTGTAAGGGTAGCATTCTGACCAGTAACCACTGGTGTAGGTGGGGCACTCTTGCCACTGGCCACCAATAAATTGGTATTAACAGGGGTTCCTCAAGACCCGAAAATTTGATCAAGAGTTTCTCTGGGGCAAAAGGTTGAGAAAGGCTGGTCTAGTTTCTTAGATTTAACTCAATGACCCAAACTTCTTTCCAGGTATTAAATTCTAATAGTATTTGCCTTCTGTAATGTTTTGGCATGGGATATTTTTTTATGCACATATAATTCTGCAATATAATTGGTTAAGTAAAACTGGAGCAAAGGTGGAGCTACAGCCAATAATAAAATTCAGAATCACTTTGCTAGGGATAAAAGCTGTACTGAATATATATATATCATTTTATTTTTAACCTTTGTGCTTTATTTATGTGAATGGTCAATGTGCAGCTGTAAATACAATGACTTACGTGAAGACAGTTTGGGGTATTTTGTACATTGGGTGTGGTGGGGATTCCTCTTCTTGCCTTATCTTGGCTGTCACGTAGTTGGGAGTTCCCTGACACTACATCATCTTATCAAACAAGATACAGAGAGGTCTGTGACCAAGAGATCCAGTCAACAAGATCCAGTGTATCTGTGTGCTTGTAATGCAAAAGTGTTTAGACGTCACAGAACAGCTCGAAAGTCAGTACACTATAAAGCATATAGCTATAAAGTCTTAGAAAGAAAAAAAAAAGTGGGGGGAATCATAAACCCCCTACCCCACTACACATCAGAACATCCCCAATTCATGCACATTTCTCCATGTTTTAGGTTCAAAAACTATGTAAGCACAGGAGAATGTCTATTGACTTGCTAGATATCCAGTCCAACTCCCTGTATTGAGCTGACTAGGCTGCCTCTGATGCTTCCCATCTCCATAAACGCGAGGAGGTGTTTTTTAGTTCAGAAAAGGGAGAACTGCGCAGGGCCAAAAACAATGCTTGGGATTTCATTGTAAGCAGAGGCAACATTGTCAAATCTTTACAAAAAATTAGGGGCTCACTGGATTTCTAGCAGATCAATGTTTTCTATTCTTGCAGCATTTTTAAAGAGACTTGTTTTGCAGAGATGTACTGAATATGTTTTGTTTTTGTTTTTTTAATTCCCTCCCCTGAGATAAACCTTTAAGGACCACTATAGGATCTAAACTAGTTCTCTAAATACCATAGTTTCAGCTTTACAGCAAACTAATGTTGTCAATCAGATCCTGCTAAAACATGGAAAAAAAAAAAATATATATATATATATATATATATATATATATATATTAGAGATGAGCGAATCGAACTTGGCGAAGTGGAATTTGTTTCGAATATTAGGAAAAATTCGATTCGCACCGAATCTGAATATTAGCAAACTTCGGATGCGCGAATTGAATTTTTCCCGATCGGCCGATTTTCATCCCTTCTACAGCCGGCAAAAAGTGTCCCTGCAGAGAGCTCCGCTATTTCTGACAGTTCCTTCACATTTACAGCGGTTGAAACATTGTATCTATTTGTTTCCATTTAGGATACAGATGTTTTTATTTGGAAACAAATAGATACAATGTTTCAACCGCTGTAAATGTGAAGGAACTGTCAGAAATAGCGGAGCTCTCTGCAGATACACTTTTTGCTGTACTGGAATACTTCTCCTTCTCCTTCTCATACTGACTGACAGTATTATTTCTCTTCCCCAGCAGACTCCAAGGGCATTTAAATTAAAGGTACAGTGTTCTGCACTAATATAAAGGCTCTCTGAAGCCTAGAAACCCTTTTAATAAGTTAAATTCGCAGCGAATAAATTCGCATCGAATCGAATTTCTTCCACAAATTCGGCGAATCAGCCGAATCGAATTTTTGAATAATTCGCTCATCTCTAATATATATATATATATATATATCCATCCAAGTAAATGTTCTTTGTATATAGCAGCCTTTTTTACCCCTTGAAATACATTTTCAGGTCTCTGGTAGGAGCAATCCATTGGGATAATTGGAAAAACGTCCCTCACAGGGGTGGCCAAATGGCACCCTTTGAAGTCATGCCAAGTGAAGTTGGACCTGATACTATGGTGGCATCATCAGAAAGGAGACCAATTTAGCCACAGGTCAAGGTACCTCGAGCCACCCCTGAAGGAACCCTAGGGTCTCAGATACCTTGGTTGAGAATGGCTGCTCTATACAGTTCAATGTACCTCTAGCCACCCCTGAAGGAACCCTAGGGTCTCAGGAACCCTGGTTGAGAATGGCTGCTCTATACAGTTCAATGTACCTCTAGCCACCCCTGAAGGAACCCTAGGGTCTCAGGAACCCTGGTTGAGAGTGGCTGCTTTATACAGTTCAATGTACCTCTAGCCACCCCTGAAGGAACCCTAGGGTCTCAGGAACCCTGGTTGAGAATGGCTGCTTTATACAGTTCAAGGTACCTCGAGTCACTCCTGGATGAACCCTAGGGTCTCAGGAGCCCTGGTTGAGAATGGCTGCTCTATACAGTTCAATTTGTTGTATTAGATAGAAAGGGAGACCTTAATGTAGTGAAAGCAAAAATCCAGACTGGATTTGCTTTCTTTTTTTTCCCCCCAAATCACAGAACATCCAGAAAATAAAAGCAATACATAAATAAATACAATCAGTTTCTGATATTTGTTACTCTATACAACATTAGGACATTTTTTATTGGAGTTCTATGGCACTAGGGCATTACTTTATCTTTAAATAGCACTATAGCTGTTCCTTTAGATATAGAAAAATTCAAACGCTTTAATTTTCTGACTAAAGTTCAATTTTAAATCCTGCGAGATCATTTCATACCGGCCTCTTTTACAGGTATAGCCATGTAAAACATTAAAAAATAAGTGCCTATACTGTTTAAAATCCAGTAATACACTGTCTCATCCTGCTGTGTACATGCTCAGTTGCTCTCTTTTTTTTGCCACTGCCAAAAATCTAGAGGCTGATCTGCTGACAGCCTAAAGATTTACTGCTGCTCGGAGGCTCTGGGATTAAGCAAAATGGCAGCCTCCAGCTAGAACAAGCAGGAGCAATGTTAGAGGCAATTTATAGCACACATTAATTTTGACAGCCTAATTATTAATGTGGAATGTGTGTTCCTTGCTAAAGAACATTATTTTTTTATCAAGTTGTTATGGATAAAGTTCCGCTTTAAAAACGTGTAGATGTACTACAAAACAAAAAAGGGAGGGTAAAACTGTGGAGGCCAAGGGGTAATGCTAACCCACCGGAATTCCCCTAGAACTGGTTACTCTGGTAGCCAATTGCATATTAGGGTAATATAAGCAATTACTTACTGACCATTGATTTCATTTGTTTTCATATACAGGACTGAGCCCTTGTGTTATGCTCATCCTTCGCTGGGCGCTAGAACAGTCGGGGTAATAACGAGCTGACATGACGTCTCAAGTGAGTAAAAACTGGTGAAGTGCAAAACCTTGGGAAAACCCCCCCCCCCCCAAAAAAAAAAAAAAAAAACACACACCACACAGCAGATGTACATAGGATAGCCAGGAAAAAAAATATCGCTAGTCACTGGAAATATAGGAGCGTCTCTTTTACTATATGAAAATTAATTAAAAAAAAAAAAAGTGGGAAGAGGGACTTTTCCTGCAACTTTGAAAATACACAAACCTTTTAATTAATATGTTTAGAAATACCTTAAAAGTTGTTGATTTGTTTTATTCTTTTACAATTAGTTTGCCTTATAGATAGCAGCAGCACCCCTTTTTCCATATTTATCAGCAACACATGCTGTTTCATTAAAAAGTAATAGACCCACTTTGATATTAAATGTCCATTAGTTCACTGTGGCTTCCTGCTTCCACTTATGAACAAAACCATCCGGCCAATTTTTATCCGACTCTCATTTGGAAGTAATTTGTAAATAGCAAGGCTAGACTTAAATGTACAAGACACAAAAAGCACCAGCTGGGGCTTTACTAAAAGAATGAAATTACTGCAAAGGACACAACAGTGTAAAAATGGCTAGTAGCAAGACATTTTTAATCAGGGATAACAGGCCAAAATGTGCTAGAGACAAAGAGCAAGTGTTTTACTACTAGAAAAAAGGGACCACAGATGATAGGATAGTGTAGGACAGGACAATTTAGCAAGGTTAGGCCCAAATTAACTACAGATTAAAAAAAAAAAAGAAGAGAGAGAAGAGTATAGTCTGGGGTTTTACTACAAGAAATAAGATACTGTAGACAGGATACAACAGTGTAAAATAGGCCAGCAGCAGCATAGTTATAATCAGGGATAATAGGTCTAACTTGTGCACGATTCATTTTTATCTGTTGGGATAGGGTGTTGCAGTGAATGTGAGTGGCAAATTGTAAGGTGGTTTAGATACACGCACTCTTTTTTTTTTTTCTTTCAAACAACAAAGCGGCGTGTTACAAACAAAAGGCAGCTCCAAGAACAGATAGTAGCAAGTGAATGCCCCACACTTAAAAATGGGGCCTTTTTATTTAAATATAGACAAAAAGCAGTTTAACCTTGTTCTGTCTCTCCAGTCTAAGCATTGATAGCGTGATCTCTGTAACAGGGGCGGACTGACCATTTGAGCACTCGGGCATTGCCCGAGGGCCCGGGGTCAGTAGAGGGCCCCATAAGATGCCCCTGGAACCTTTCATTGGCTTTTTTATAGGCTTTTTTTGGGTGTGGGCAAGGACACAGGGGCCCTATGATCCCCTATTGCCCGGGGGCCCCATGAGTTGTCAGTCCCCCCCTGCTCTGTAACTTACAGTTGTGATGAGATAGCGATAACTCCAATCTCAGTTGGATACCACAGTCAATGACTAAATCGAGATGATATCTTGTAGATCTTGTGAAGTTTATTCCATAAACTGAGAGAATCTTACAACAATGAACATCGGATAGGTCAAAAGATCATAATGTGCTCTGCTTCATGAGACATGAGGCTTGCTGAAATGCATTACTGGGAAAAGGGGTGGGGCTATCTATACAGCATTAACTAAACCAAAGGAAAGGGAGGAGCAGAGACAAAATACAGAAAACACTTAAAGGCATATGACAGTCATGTGAAACATGACAAACCTCAAATAAAGACCCTATCAACATAAAATATACATTAACTTGCTATAAGGCTTGAACCACATTTTTTTTTACTGAATATGCCATTGTAATAATTTCAATATATCTGTGGGACTGTGGAATATAGATAGGAAATGTAAGATTATTGCTTCTCTTATTTCTTGATTTCTGCTATTTCCCCTAAAAGTTTGAATATGATAAAGACCTGGAAGGAGCTCTTGGAAGTTTTGATGACCCTGAGGAAACCATAACCAGCGATGACCGTAAGTAAAAGTGAAATTTGTGGTCAAGAATGTATTGGTAATATAAATACCCTGTAATGAAGACATCTTCACCCAGATACAATGCACCAGTCCACTGAAGATTAATAGTGAAGAGGATATTATGGTGGACTCATGCAAGACTGATTTAAATTGGTGAGCACTCTCAGATGCCCCACCTCTCTCTCTCTCTCTTAAAGGCTGTGCATATTTGGCATGTAAGTTGCTCCATGCTGGATTCTCCAGTAGTTCTGCAGAGCACAAGGGGATGGGTTCTGGTAGAGTTGACCATGGCAAAACTGGCACCTTGGAAAGATATCTCTGCTTAACCTATCTTTAAGGAGAACCGGTACTGTGAATAAACATGTTCAGACACCACCAAACAACTCGTACACTCCCTCATCATCTCACGCCTGGAGTACTGCAACTCCCTTCTCACTGGCCAACCCAAACGAACGCTATCCCCACTCCAGTCAATCGTAAACTCAGCGGCCAGACTCATCCACCTCACCAAGCGCTCCATATCTGCCTCCCCCCCTCTGCCAATCCCTTCATTGGCTCCCGATTGCTCAACACATCAAGTTCAAGCTGCTAACCCTGACCTACAAGGCCATTCACAATGCCACCCCGAACGACACAACTGACCCGATACCCAGATACTACCCTACCCGTGCCCTCTGCTCCTCACAGGACCTCCTGCTCTCTAGCTCCCTGGTCTCCTCCTCCCACGCCTGATTGCAGGACTTCTCCAGGACTTCCCCCATCCTCTGGAACTCCCTACCCCAATTGATCAGACTGTCACCTACCCTCCTCACCTTCAGGCACACCCTGAAAACCCTCCTTTTCAGGGAAGCCTACCCCAACCTCACCTAACACCCGACCTCACCTAACAGCTAACCTCCTCCACTCCACCCACCACTCCATCCCCCACAGCCATCTCCTCCTGTGCCACCTTCCCCTCCCTCCTAGATTGTAAGCTCGATAGAGCAGGGCAATCAAACCCCTCGTGTAGTGTATTGTTACTGGCTTGTCTCATGTTATGTCCCCCTTGCTACTGTACAGCGCTGAGCATACCCTTTGGCGCTATATAAATACTGTATAATAATAATAATAATAATAATAATAATAATAATAATAATATGTGGGCCATCATTGCTGGCCTCCCCCTGAGAATATCATATGCCTGGCTGTCTCTGATTTCAATACTTTGAGTCAGTGACCTAGAACAAGCCGTAAGCAAAGTCATGAGCGCAATCAGGACATTTTCAAAAGAGCTTACCGATGTCTGCCACTATATTGTTCTCAGTAAAAGGTTACTGTTAACCATCACCCCCTTACTCTAAATAGAAAAACAGTATGGTACTAATAACCCTCTTGGGTCTGAAAGAAAAAAAATAAAATAAAACCACACCACACGCACCTTTCTGGGTTACTTGAATAGGAGCTCTCTCTGTACGAATACGGTCATCATTAAGTGTTCTTGCATGGCCACTTCCTGTTATCTCACATATATATTCTTATTATTATAGCCAAATTTACCACCCTAACGCCTCCCGCAGTTTTTACACTACATAGACAGTAATATACCGAAACGTGCGGATTGTTCCCGATTGGTGTGCTATTACTTTGTGGAACGTTTCGCCGAATGGTTCACGAAATATCGGCGTTTTTGTGGTGAAATTGGTCCCATAGAAATGAATGGCGGATGTTCAAAACTAGAGTGGGAGCTGACAAAAGCTAGAGTGTGAGCTGAAAAATCAGGACATGATTTCTAAACTGCCATCACTCCCTCATTTTCAAGCCCACCTACACAAATCTTATATCAAAACGTTCAGCTATCCCTGCTGCCACTAAAAATGTCCACGGCTAAGCCATAGTCCTGATAGTTTTCACAATATGACCATTTGTTTGCAAGTCATGCTGCCCATTGACATTCATTGAAACTCCACTCTAGCCACCTCAAATTTGAAGGGCAATTTCTAAACTGCGACCACTCCAGTTGTGGACTACTGGTGGAGGCAAGAACACTTCACACAATTTCCCCAGAAATTGTAGCTTTTCTAGTTTTAGTTTGGCATCTGGATATCTAGAATCTTACAATTTCTGATGATTTCACTTTTATCAGCATATTCGGCTATACGATTGGGAATGTTTTAAACTCAATAGCTGAAAAACTTCACACCTTTTTTTTTTTTAGTTATGAGAACTGGGCAAGGGATGGAGTCGCCATCTGTGCAGATCTACATAGTCAGGGGCCTATGCCATGTAGACCTGGATGCTGCCAACATTGGGGCAAGTGAGAAGCTGGAGCTTTTTTCATTGTTCCCCAACCATAAACATTATTTGTAATATTCAAGTGGTATCAGACAACATGTTTTTCTTTAACCTTCATGACTGGCACTGACACAATCAGAATGATTTTTCCATTTCCTCTTGACGATGGGTCATTTCTGGTGATGTGTCTGTTCTGGACGAATTTCAGTCCATATATGGCCAGCTATAGGGGCAGGTGAAATTGAAGGTGGTGTTTTCTGTCTGACCCAATTCGCATATTATGGACCAGAGAAAGTCTAAGGCTGCTCTTCATCTACTTATTTATCTATACATACAGTGCATAGTGAATATGTATTGGTATTTGGCTATTAATAAAATGAGATGGGTTGAAAATAAACAAGTTGACTGTTTGCATTACTACAATTCATGTCTTATATTTTTCCTAATGGAACCAATAAAGAAGGAGATAATTCCAAGGGATCCTGAATTCTGATTGTAAGAGCCCAGTACACATATTGGTAGCAACTGGTACTGCGGATATAATATTTGTGTACACTATGACTCAGGGACCACACTGCTCCTTTTTCCCTTTGAGACCCTCTTGAACATCACTGTATTGTAGTACTTCTGACACGAAATGGAAATAAGAGATATTGTAGTTGCTGGTTCCATGTGTTGGGCATAATATGGCAAAGTTTCTACTTTGAATAGGAGACACCAGTCAGGAGAAGAAGAGGAAGTCCAAACTGTACAAATTTCTTAGGTGAGTCTGCATGACATCTCAAACCTTCTGTTATATCTGCCTGGACTGGCAGCAATATCTGTAACCGGCCAGTCCTCAAATTCCTCAGAAACGTATTCAGGACTGCTTAAGCACCATTCAGGCCTATCGCTTCTATTCAATACTAGGAGAAATGCACACAGACATCACCAGACTAGGAAATATGAGATGCTCAACCCGGGCACGTATTAAAGTAGATGAGTTGGCATAGTCATCCTGTGGTGACCATGGTCATGTCCATCAACTGACATGACTTAAAAACTACATTGCTGGAAACCTGCTATGAGAAAAAAAAAAAAAAGTAGTTTACGAGTGAAGACCTTTCCTTCTGAAAATACTAGTTCTGAAAATACTGATCCCATGTCTACAAATCTCAAGTCAGCGATCTAGGACTAGTACTGCTGGCTTTTCTTTGACTGTTGACCTGCATATTTGCTTCAGGTCAATTACCCAAAGTAAGGAAAGCAAAAAAAATAGAAGGTGGAATTTAATGTCAACCTCCATATTTCTCCCATCGCAGGATTACTGTAAACTTCATTAAGGTGATGTGGGCAGGAGTGTTACTTGTATTCTGTCACTCCATAACAAGTTCTACGGGACTCATGTCCCACCAGGTTGCATCTTAATGGCAAAACCACCACTTAACATAAGGGACCATTCAGGCATATTTGAATTCTGGCCCTGCATAATAAGGTCTATGGGACTCATGTCCCTCCAGGTTGAACCTTAATGGCAATGCCACCAGTAAGCATAAGGGACCATTCAGAGATACTTGAATTCTGGTCCTGCATAACAAAGTCTATGGGCCTCATGTCTCTCCGGGTTGAACCTTAATGGCAATGTCACCAGTAAGCATAAGGGACCATTCAGAGATACTTGAATTCTGGTCCTGCATAACAAAGTCTATGGGCCTCATGTCTCTCCGGGTTGAACCTTAATGGCAATGTCACCAGTAAGCATAAGGGACCATTCAGAGATACTTGAATTCTGGTCCTGCATAACAAAGTCTATGGGCCTCATGTCTCTCCGGGTTGAACCTTAATGGCAATGCCACCAGTAAGCATAAGGGACCATTCATGCATACTTGAATTGTGGCCCTGCATAACAAGGTCTATGGGTCTCATGTCCCACCAGGTTGCATCTTAATGGCAAAACCACCACTTAACATAAGGGACCATTCAGGCATATTTGAATTCTGGCCCTGCATAATAAGGTCTATGGGACTCATGTCCCTCCAGGTTGAACCTTAATGGCAATGCCACCACTAAGCATAAGGGACCATCCAAGCATATTTGGTTTACAGTGTAGTGGGTACTTGTTGCTCCTGGGCACCAAGGTAGTCATCCATATATCAGTCAACTAGATGCTCACCTCCATTGTCTAATGTTCATTAGGCACAACCGCTGACTGGCTGCTTTGTACATTGGCAGCCATACATAAACAACATTCTTCTTTAACAGACTGACCTTTAGTAACTGGCCTTTGTAAAAAAACATTTTTTTCAAATTATTTTTGTTAATCTGAAGTAGAGCAGCTATAGATTTTTTTTTGATTGATAAAGCAAAGATTATCAGTATTATAATACTGCCACTCTCCTCCTGCATGTCTGTTTTTCAGACAGGCGACAAATTGGGGGATCCGAGACTTGTATAATCTGGAAAAGAGGAGGCAGAAGGATGAAGGGCGGGGAGGACGATTTCGTAAAAGCCTAAGTATGTAGCTACCAACATACAGTCCAGAATCTCAGTCAGGTGTAAAAATCTGCTTATTAGAAACCCAATCAAAACTTCTTGATAATCTCTGTGACATTTGATATCAATTTATCATGGGATTAAGTTTTGACATAAGCAGGTCTAAAACAGCCTAACCTGTATCAGTAACTACCGCATGTTAAGATACAGTATTATGCATTAGTATGTGCATCTGTGCAAATAATAATAAAAAAATATTTATATATAAAAAAAAAAAAAAGTTATACATAAATTTAGTTTAATGGATAGAGTAATACCTATTCTAACTTGTTTCTATGGCCAATGTGACATAAAAACATGGTATGTCCAGGGGCAGACTGACCATTTGGAAACTTGGGCACTGCCCGAGGGCCTGGGGTCAGTAGGGGGCCCCATGAGATGTCCCTGGTACCTTTTTCCCAAGGCTTTTTTGAGTTTGGCCAAGGACACAGGGGCCCCATGATCCCCTATTGCCCGAAGGCCCCATGAGTTGTCAGTCCGCCCCTGGGTACATCCCTGCGAAAAAATTATCCATAGAAGGGACGAAAGATCAGCCACATCATTCCAGAATAAAGCACAACACACAGCAATTTTTGTAAAATCTCAGTATAGGATAAACTTTATATATCATCACGGATTAGTATTATAAGGTCTTATAATGCAGTGAATTTCAGAACAATGAATGAAAATGTCAAGAATAAGATGGACAGTTAGGAAGTGAGAACACCAACAAAGTTTAATAGGTCAAATTTTTTTTTTCCCCCGGGGGAGAGTCACAATAGCAGTCAACATGTTTCAGGGGCTCACCAGTCCCCTTCATCAAGACTTGTAGAATAACAGACTAGGTAAGGTACTGGAGTGGGACTTCTTTTTAACCATTTCATCCAGCCCAGTAAGCTACTTAGTCATTTATACTACAAATACAAGCCCTGATGAAGAAGGACTGGTGAGCCCCCAAACACATTGACCGGTTCTGTAAGGGACCGCCCGGCGGTACCACTAGCACTCCACTGATCGGATGTTCCCAGCGCACGGAGTCTAAGCCCCAGGGTACTTGTTCACCAGGGCCCCTGATGGTGGGGATGGACTTGGAGTACCCCAGGACCAGGTCGTGACTACTGAGGACACCCGTCAGTGGTAGGGGTATTCACCAGGGGCTCCCACGGGAGAGAGCCAGGTATGAGGAGGTCTTGAGACCCCGTTGAGAGGGACGGATGGATGGATGGATGGCTGAGCAAGTGCAAGGTCATACAAGCCGGGTCGGTAACTATGGGGACGGTGCGGTACAGAGCAGCGGGCAAAGAATAGTCGGGTCACACGCCAAGTCAGCAACAGCAGGTCAGATCCAATAGGGGGCATTCAGGAGAGAGGTCAGGCAAGCAAAGGTCAAGAACAGGAGAAAACAGCAAGGTCAGGGCACAATCCGGGTCAGCAACTTACTTTAGACAGGTTCACAGGTTCACAGGATACAAGAGACCAAAAGGCACTGAATGACAGCTCAGGGCCGTTTAAATATCCCGCCCTGCGCTGTCATTGGTGCCAGGCGCGCGCCCGTGGTCTCTACTGCGCATGCGCGAACCTGGTTGCCGCGGTCGGCCAAGTCCCGGCGCCCGCGTACAGGGAGGTGTACTGCGCCTGCACCGAGCCCAGCGGCGCGACGATCTCCGACAGGTTCTGTGACTCCAACTCTGATTAATAAAGGTCAACTGGACCTTTTAACTCAGTTGATGCTCTCCCTTTTTGACGTATGATGGGTTCATTTGTTTTACAGAGAACTGACCCTAGTTAGAAACTGCTGTTAGAAACTATGTGGCCCTATATAGCCAACTTGGCAGACCCCCCCCCCCCCCCCAAAAAAAACAAAAAAACAAAAAAAAACAGTTTACTATGCTTCAGTTATGACTGAACACAGTGAGTGATCAGTACCAATCACTCTCCATGCTAAAGGATCCTATCGTGTGCTTGCAGTTGCCGGTGGAAAGGCGAGGAGGAAAATTGGCAGCACAGTGGGGGTCACATGAGAGGGGGGTCTGGGCAGCTGGGGGAAATATATGGTGCACAGGGTGTGGTTGTGGGGAGGGGCAGTTACTGGAACTGATCCCCTGTATGACTTTCTCTGCAACAGCTGAAAGCCAGTGGGAGGGAGAGCAGAAGAAGCCAGCTTTCAGCTGCTGCAGAGAGCCATACAGGGGATCGGTTCCAGTACTTTCCCCCATGCCATGCTGATCACCCTCCCTGTCTACATCCGATTCACCCAGTGGCCTGGACCCCCCTGCTGGTCTGGGCCCCATACAGGAGGACTGGTAGTACCCCCTTATCCACAGCCCTGCCTGCAGATCATTCTTTACACTAGGCTCCAGCACTCTACAAACACTTCTCTAGAATAAGTATGGCCAAAGACAAAAAAAACCCCCAAAAAAACAAAACAGCAAAATGTGCTTTGTTCTCTTGTGCATTTTTAGAACCGTTTTGTCCAGGGTCTTTGCAATCAGCACCAGCAATCACTTCTAATAGAAATAGACAATAGCTTAGTGGCGGAGACATCTGCCTTGCAGCACTGGGATCCTGATTTCAAATTCCAACCAGGACACCATCACAATAGAGTCTCTCTGCCCTTGCATGTGTTTCCTCCCACACTCAAAGACATGCTGGTAGGTTCATTGGCTCTTGTCTAAGGCTAGGTTCACATATGTGGTGTGGACCCGCACAAAAATACCTGCAGCCGCACCACCCACACAGAGCAATGCGACACCTGTGAGCGGGTGCCATAAATTCTAACGGCACGCCTCCTGCACTGGAAATCGCAACCGTACTGGGAACCTCGGGCTGCGGTTTCCAAAGAAGTGCAGGGACTTCTTCCCTGCGTGTCCCAGGGCACGGGTGTCCATTCAAATGAATGGGCTCTTGGGCCCGTGCAAAACACAGCCCGCTCATACGTGAACCGGAGGTAAATTAGCCCTAGTATGAAATGGAGAAAGGGGCCTTAGATTTTAACCACTTGCCGTCCGCCTACTGTTTTTAAACGGCAGGACGGTGTCACTCTAGGAGCGGGTTACCGTTCATAAACGGCACCCGCATTTTCTAGTTGTGTGCGCTCCCTTGGAGCGCGCAGCACCGCGATCCGGTGCCTGCTGTGTCCTCCGGACACAGTGGAACACCGATCGTCGGACGGGACCTCTGTGTGAGGTCCCGATCATGTGATCACTGATTGGCCAACCAGTGATCATATGCAGAGTAGTAAGCAAGATGTCACTTGTGACATCATTGCTTACTACGTGTGAAATCTGTGAATGATCACAACAGCCTTGTAGGATGTGACAAGCTGTGACCAATCACAGCTCACTCAGTAGTTCTCAATGGCTGTAAGAATGCAGCTAGAGAGAAATGACTGCTTTTACAGCCTTTATGGGTGTAAAAGCAATCACTGTAAAAAAAAAAAAAAAATCTTCATCACACCCCACAAGTAGTACAGTGTCACCATGGTGACACTGTACTGAAAAAAAAAAAAAGAAAAAAAAATATAATTTTTTTTTAAAAAAGTAAAAAAAAAAAGTTTACAAATGATTTTTGGTTATAAACTAATTTGTGTTTTTTTTTTTACTAAAAAGATAACGGAATAAATTTTGGCCAAGATTTATGATGAATTATTTGAAAAACACTTTTTTTCAAAACTTTTGGACTTTCATTTAAATAGCAAAAAAATTAAAAATCCCGGGGTGAATAAATACCACTAAAATAAAGCTTTATATGTCTCAAAAAAAATATTCATATGGGTACAGTGTTGCATGACCGCGCAACTGTCATTCAAAGTGTGATAATGCTGAAAGCTGAAAATCGGCCTGGGCAGGAAGGCGGTGAAAGTGTCCGGACTGGAAGTGGTTAAGCTCCTTGAGGCTAGGTTTAGACATTTGGCAAGTTTGCTGCATCTCTGAAAAGCAATCCACAGTTGGATCACTTTTGACAGGAGGCGAAATGTCACCTTTTTAACTCCATAAATGCTGCATCTGCACAGTTGCAGCCCCATTTGTTTGAATGAGACAGAGGGAATGTTTTTTTGCCGTGGATCTGAAGCAAAGTAACGTGGCTGTGGCATGTCAACACCCGTCTGCTGCTGGGGAGGGGGGCTGACAGCCAATCATAGGCAGTGAAGCCATTCTTGCTCCACAGCCACACATATGCAAGGGGCCTTTATACTTGCTTCTGAGGATCAAGAAAAGTGATGATTGGCTGTAGGCTTTGACAGCTGCTTGGCTGGATAACTCAAGTAGGTTCAGACTTGTATCCGAACCCACCTGAGCTCATTACTGGTGAGGATGCTTGTCCCGGTCCCTTACAGATCTCCTGCACCGTTACCCTATTACACCCCGGTCACATCAAGCCCCACTTTGAAATTGTGTGACTTACAGCGAAGTCGCACGATTTCAAAGTCGGTGGGCATGCCGATTTCAGGTGCGATTTGCAAGACATGTGACATAGATGTCTATGCGAATTGCACCACACATAGTGCAAACACTACTTTAGAAATCGTGGGCATCACAGTGGCTAAATGGTTAGCACTTCCGCCTGGCAGTACTAGAGTCATTGGTTCGAATCCCAACCACGGCACCACCTGCCTGGAGTTTGCATGTTCTCCCTGTGCCTGCATGGGTTTACTCCGGTTTCCTCCCACACTCCAAAGACATGCTGGTAGGTGAATTGGATCCTGTCTAAATTGTCCCTAGTATGTGTATGTATGAATGTGAGTTAGGGACCGTAGATTGTACGCCCCTTGAGGGTTAGGGACTGATGTGAATGTAATATATATATGTAAAGCGCTGCGTAAATTGACGGCCCTATATAAGTACCTGAAATAAATAAATCCGACCAAGCACCAATACGAGCGATGTAATTGCGGACAACAGGGTGTGACTTGGCATGCGATTTGAAAGTCACATCAAGTGCGACCAGGGTCTTATATGGGCTTGCCATGGAAAGTACAAATGGCCATTTCAACATTCATTGCACAGCCGTGCTCCCTTGTTGTCACTTTCAGGAAACCAGGAGCCTCATAGCTATTGCTGGAGTGCATGTAGGCAAGAAGTGGCTGCAAAGAGGCTATAGGTGATCAGCAGCACTGTGATGCAACAGAGGATACAAAAATGTGAACCCAAGAATTGTATAAAAAAAAAAAAAAAAACCCATTGCAGTTGCGTAGCATAAACAGTGCTTTAGCAAACTACACATCATTTGATTAACGTTTACATCTGCCTGACCCCTGGTTCACATAAATGCGCCGTGCGGGCTGCGTTTTGCGTGGGCACGAGAGCTCATTTATTTGAGTGGACTCCCGTGCCCCGCAGGGAAGACGTCCCTGCACTTCTTCTGAAAATGCAGCCCGCACGGGGACCTCGTTTCCCAGTACAGTTGCGTTTTCCAGTGTGGGCGGTGTGCCATTAAAACTATTGGCACCCACCTGCGGGTCCACATTCTTCTTTGCGGGTGGTGCGGCTGCGCGGATTTTCATGCGGATCCACAGCGGCACCAGATGTGAACCAGGTCTGAATGCTACCAAATGATCACCAATGACACCTTCACCCCAGTGGTGTATTTAGGTTTTTAGGCAACACAGAAATCAGACACCCTCCCCAGCGGAGAGAGCCTAACACCAGACCCCCCCATGGGAGCCTGACAGTGACCATCGATACCCCTACCCCATCCCTTCCCCCACCCAAGAGAGCCCTGGGAATGACAGTCGGGACTGCATACACCATCAAGCAGCCCCTCTCAGTTCCCACCTGGTCCCCATGCCACATATATTCCTTCTTCTGGGGGGCAGTACTGCCCCCCTAAAAAATGCCGCCCTAGGCAAATACACCCCTGCTTCACCCCAGATCAACCACCATCATTCACTGTTGGACAAACAGAAGCGATACATGGAGTGCCATTCATAGCACATGGCTCCTATTAACAGGGCGGACTGACAACTCATGGGGCCCCCGGGCAATAGGGGTTCATGGGGCCCCTGTGTCCTTGCCCAAACTCAAACCACACCCAAAAAAGCCTATGAAAAGGTACTGGGGCATCTCATGGGGCCCCCTACTGATCCTGGGCCCTCGGGCAGTGCCTGAGCGCCCAAGTGGTCAGTCCACCCCTGCCTATTAATATTTCCCATCACAGTCATTTACTACCTATTAGGCAATTCATACCTCCCCATCATTTTACAAAACAGCAAAAAATGATGAAAAATGATGGCAGCCACAGCAACCCAGGAGTCCAAGCCCCAATCAAAATCTTCACCATAGAGCTGACCATACACGTGTAGATTTTCATTCGACAATTTTCATCTCAAGAATATTCGTTTGATTTTCTAATCATTCGTGGGGTCAAATCGATGTTTGTTTTCAACTGCAGTGACAGGAAAATTCAAAAGAGAAGGAAGGAAAAACTTTCCTCGATCAAAGAATTTTTGGCCGGTGTATGTGGTGATCATTCAGAAATCACATTCATTTTAAAGTCGAATGTTAAAAAAAAAAAAAGGATAATTTTTGGACGACATTTGTCCATTCAAAGAATTTCCGTACAACTTTTTTGTACGAATATTCTTATCCGAAAATCTATATGTGTATGGCCAGCTTTACTTTTTAAATCTACCTTGCCCTTAGGCTGGCCCAGGGGCGGACTGACAACTCATGGGGCCCCCGGGCAATAGGGGATCATGGGGCCCCTGTATCCTTGCCCAAACTCAAAAAAGCCTATAAAAAAAAAAAAAGTGTACCAGGGGCATCTCATGGGGCCCCCTACTGACCCCGGGCCCTCGGGCAGTGCCCGACTTTCCAAATGGTCAGTCCGCCCCTGGGCTGGCCATACATTATACAATTTTCTTGAGAATTTTGCTTTAGATTTACTAAAACCATATAATATGAGGTCAAACCTAAACAACACTTTCAGTTGTATCCAGTTAGGCGTGCCCTTGTGTTACATAGTTGAAGGTAAATCTAAAGGAAATTGGGCAGAAAATTGTACAGTGTATGGCCAGGCTAAGTAGCAGAGAATCATTTATGGGATTCAGGGGCGGACTGACCATTCAAGCACTTGAGCACTGCCCGAGGGCCCGGGGTCATTAGGGGGCCCCATGAAATGCCCCTGGTACCTTTTTAATAGGCTTTTTTGAGTGTGGGCAATAGACGGGGAGAAAACCGGATGTTTTTTTTTTAGAAAAAAAAAAAAAAAAAAAAAAAAAAAATTGGTCGTTCAATCAAAAAAAGTCGGCTGATTTTCGTCCCGTCTACGGCCGGCAATTAATATAATAGCGGTGTCCCTGCAGAGAGCTCCGCTATATTTGACATTTAAAAGAAGAAATAGAATATGAATAATAAGAAGAAAAAGTTGCAACATTGTATCTATTTGCATCCATTTCGGATACAGATGCTTCTACTCGGATACAAATAGATACAATGTTGCAACTGCAATACTTTTAAATGTCAAATATAATAGCAGAGCTTTCTGCAGGGACACTCCGCTATTATTTTTGCACTCAGGGGCGGACTGACCATTTGGAAACTCAGGCACTGCCTGGGGGTCAGTAGAGGGCCCCATGAGATGCCCCTGGTACCTTTTTCATATGCTTTTTTGAGTTTGGGCAAGGACACAGGGGCCCCATGATCCCCTATTGCCCGGGGGCCCCATGAGTTGTCAGTCTGCCCCTGTGTACAACCCTGTCTGGCCAACACTTAAGCTGGCCATAGATGGAGCAAAATTCAGACAGTTCAGCAGGGACTTGCCTAATTTCAATCCATCTATGGCCATATCCATCCTGAAAATCCAATCTTATGATCAACTTCTCAGGAATGGGAGTGTTGGTACCTTTTTTCATAGGCTTTTTTGAGTTTGGGCAAGGACACAGGGGCCCCATGATCCCCTATTGCCCGGGGGCCCCATGAGTTGTCAGTCCACCCCTGCATCCCCAATGACATACTGTATACCTATACACAAAGCATGTTTATAGAGCGTAGTACATACACAAACCTCCAGTGATTTAAAGCCTGTTGTGGGATCTGCTAGCAGGTCAAGTGTAATGGATATCCAAGTCAGAGCTCAGGTGAAGTCATCAGCTATGCAGGCTCTCCCGCATTCACTCATCAAGGGCTCCTCCAGGCAAATCTATATAATATGACCTGTTAACAACCATGAAGCCAGGTATGCATCCCCTCCGCTGTTTCCTTTTCCCAAAGTGGATCAGTCTAAATGAGCTTATTGTACCTTACAAAACGGTTCATACAAAAACGATTTTACTAAGATACACGGATAATTAGGTAGCAGATACAAAGGATTTTTAAAACTGAGCACCTAAATACACAGATGAAATCCACATAGGGGAGTGGCTTTATATTCCAAGGGATGTGTATTATTGTCAATCCAGTCCTGCTATTTACACATCTCTGCCATATAGCACAGGCCTGTCTGGCAGGGCAGAAGACCTGATTTTTATTTTCTGCTGCAGTTTAGTAACAGGCAGGGGTGGACTGACAACTCATGGGGCCCCCGGGCAATAGGGGATCATGGGGCCCCTGTGTCCTTGCCCAAACTCAAAAAAGCCTATGAAAAAGGTACCAGGGGCATCTCATGGGGCCCCCTACTGACCCCGGGCCCTCAATAGGGGATCATGGGGCCCCTGTGTCCTTGCCCAAACTCAAAAAAGCCTATGAATAAGGTACCAGGGGCATCTCATGGGGCCCCCTACTGACCCCAGGCCCTCGGGCAGTGTCCGAGTTTCCAAATGGTCAGTCCGCCCCTGATAACATGTACAGGTCTTGCCCCTCTCCCAAACTGTCATTGGACAGTGAAAAAAGAGATGCAGGACACTGATGAGAATATCTTTTGGTCACTCTGCTCTCTCTTTCTGTCAGCATGCTCCTTGCACTAGTAATCCCATCCGGGGCGGACCGACAACTCATGGGGCCCCTGGGCAATAGGGGGTCATGGGGCCCCTGTGTCCTTGTCCAAACTCAAAAAAGCCTATAAAAAAGGTACCAGGGGCATTTCATGGGGCCCCCTACCGACCCCGGGCCCTCGGGCAGCGCCCGAGTTTCCAAATGGTCAGTCAGCCCCTGATCCATCCTATCAAATGCGTTGGCATAACTGTGAGGCCCTGAATCCCATAAATGATTCTCTGCTACTTAGCCTGGTCATACACTATACATTTTTCTGTCCAATTTCTGCCCAATTTCCTTTAGATTACGGCTGGCCATACACTATACAATTGTCTTCCAATTTTCTGTTCAGTTTCTGCCCAATTTCCTTTAGATGTACCTTCAACTATGTAGCACAAGGGCCGGCCTAATTGGATACAATTGAAAGTGTTGTTTAGGTTTGACCTCATATAATATGGTTTTTGGTGAATCTAAAGCAAATTTCTCAAGAAAATTGTATAATGTATGGCCAGCCTTACTATCAACCATGTAGTGCCTAACTGGATACAATTGAAAGTGCTGTTTAAGACTGGCCATACACTATACAATTTTCTTTATAAAATTGCTTTAGAGTTACCAAAAACCATATAATAGGAGGTCAAACCTAACAACACTTTCAATTGTATCCAATTAGGCAGGCCCTTGTGTTACATAGTTGAAGGTAAATCTAAAGGAAATTGGGCAGACATTGGACAGAAAATGGTATGGTGTATGGCCAGCCTTGGTTTGACCTGCTATTATATGGTTTTTGGTAAATCTAAAGCAAAATTCTCAAGAAAATTGTATAATGTATGGCCAGTCTAAGGCTGGCCATACACTATACAATTTTGTGTCCATTTTCTGCCCCATTTCCTTTAGATTTACCTTCAACTATGTAGTGCAAGGGCCCGCCTAATTGGATACAATTGAAAGTGTTGTTCAGGTCTGACCTCCTATTACATGGTTTTTGGTAAATCTAAAGCAACATTCTCAAGAAAATTGTATAATGTATGGCCAGCCTTAGCCACCTGTAACCTAAAATAGTGATGACCTGCAGCAGATGTGTAATTCCTCATGCACACGGGACATTTTTTACAGCAGCTGTTTTTGATTTTTGATGTTTTTTTCTACAGACAGTAAACCCCCCAGCATGTTCTCCTATGTGTCCATGTACACCTAGACTAATCAATGTTTTTTGTCAGGGACGTTTTTTTGGCTGGAAAAAAAACTCAGGACTAGTGGGTTTCTAGCTGTAAAAACGATCTAACTCTGAAAAATGCAATAAAACGCAGTAAACCGCCACACACTGGCGTTTTTGGACTTTTTTTGACCCCCCCAAAACATTTTTTTTGTAAAAAAAGAACGCTAAAAAATGCAAACTCGGGAAAATGCAGTTAAATGCGGCAAAACGCTGCTAAACGCTAATGCAAAAACGCTAAGAACAAGCTGAAAAACTCACGTTTTTAATGTGACCTTACACAGCTAACGTTACCAGCGTTTTCAAAACGCAGCGCATGTATGGAGCATGTGTAATATAGCTTTTACCCACACCTATCCTTAAAGAGAACCTGCTACACATTTGGGCAATTCACAATGAGAGTATGGAGAACACATTAACCCCCGGTTCACACCTATGTGGGCGTTCGGGCCGCGTTTTGTTCGGGCACGAGCGCCCATTTACTTGAATGGACTCCCGTGCCCGTGACACGCAGGAAAGAAGTCCCTGCACTACTTTGGAAAACACAGCCCGCACGGAAACCTTGGTTCCCAGTACGGTTGTGTTTCCCAGTGCAGGCGGCGTGCCATTAGAACTAATGGCACCCGCCCGCGAGTCCTCAATTCTCTGTGTGGGTGGTGCGGCTGCACGGATTTTCGTGCGGATCCGCTGCGGCACCACCCACACCGATGTGAACCGGGGGGTTATGCAGAGGTGACCTTGAGGTGAAAAACATATATCAACATAATCAGTAGGTTAGAGATACAGTGGGGCAAAAAAGTATTTAGTCAGCCACCAATTGTACAAGTTCTCCCACTTAAAAAGATGAGAGAGGCCTGTAATTGGCATCATAGGTAGACCTCAACTATGAGAGACAAAATGAGAAAAAAAATCCAGACAATCACATTGGCTGATTTGGAAAGAATTTATTTGCAAATTATGGTGGAAAATAAGTATTTGGTCACCTACAAACAAGCAAGATTTCTGGCTCTCACAGACCTGTACCTTCTTCTTTAAGAGGCTCCTCTGTCCTGCACTCATTACCTGTATCAATGGCGCCTGTTTGAACTTGTTATCAGTATAAAAGACACCTGTCCACAACCTCAAACAGTCACACTCCAAACTCCACTATGGTGAAGACCAAAGAGCTGTCGAAGGACACCAGAAACAAAATTGTAGACCTGCACCAGGCTGGGAAGACTGAATCTGCAATAGGCAAACAGCTTGGTGTGAACAAATCAACTGTGGGAGCAATAATTAGAAAATGAAAGACATACAAGACCACTGATAATCTCCCTCGATCTGGGGCTCCACGCAAGATCTCACCCCGTGGGGTCAAAATGATCACAAGAACGGTGAGCAAAAATCCCAGGACCACACGGGGGGACCTAGTGAATGACCTGCAGAGAGCTGGGACCAACGTAACAAAGGCTACCATCAGTAACACACTACGCCGCCAGGGACTCAGATCCTGCAGTGCCAGACGTGTCCCCCTGCTTAAGCCAGTACATGTCCGGGCCCGTCTGAAGTTTGCTAGAGAGCATTTGGATGATCCAGAAGAGGATTGGGAGAATGTCATATGGTCAGATGAAACCAAAATAGAACTGTTTGGTAGAAACACAACTCGTCGTGTTTGGAGGAGAGAGAATGCTGAGTTGCATCCAAAGAACACCATACCTACTGTGAAGCATGGGGGTGGCAACATCATGCTTTGGGGCTGTTTCTCCGCAAAGGGACCAGGACGACTGATCCATGTACAGGAAAGAATGAATGGGGCCATGTATCGTGAGATTTTGAGTGCAAACCTCCTTCCATCAGCAAGGGCATTGAAGATGAAACATGGCTGGGTCTTCCAACATGACAATGATCCCAAACATACCGCCTGGGCAACAAAGGAGTGGCTTCGTAAGAAGCATTTCAAGGTCCTGGAGTGGCCTAGCCAGTCTCCAGATCTCAACCCCATAGAAAACCTTTGGAGAGAGTTGAAGGTCCGTGTTGCCCAGCGACAGCCCCAAAACATCACTGCTCTAGAGGAGATCTGCATGGAGGAATGGGCCAACATACCAGCAACAGTGTGTGCCAACCTTGTGAAGACTTACAGGAAACGTTTGACCTCTGTCATTGCCAACAAAGGATATATAACAAAGTATTGAGATGAACTTTTCATATTGACCAAATACTTATTTTCCACCATAATTTACAAATAAATTCTTTCCAAATCAGCCAATGTGATTGTCTGGATTTGTTTTCTCATTTTGTCTCTCATAGTTGAGGTCTACCTATGATGCCAATTACAGGCCTCTCTCATCTTTTTAAGTGGGAGAACTTGCACAATTAGTGGCTGACTAAATACTTTTTTGCCCCACTGTATGGTAAAGTGAGGTTATATCCCAATCTTGGATACTTGGTCCCACCCTCACATCTTCCAAATGGTCCTTTCATAGAATAGGTGGCTTCAGTAAGGTTAAGATTTCCATATACATTTTCTTCCCTATATCTCTGGATCTAGTGTTCATCTTGACATGTCAATTTCACTGAATGTAACATTTGCTCTTGCACATGCACGAGTATCTCGTCTATTGCATCTCCCAATGCTCCTTTACTTACAAAGCAGTGATGAAGGTGGATTGCTGGCCCCCTAAACATGTTGGCTACCATTTATCTTCCTGTTGTCTTATTTCCATCAACCACAAATGATTAAGAACTTATAGGACTACAGCCCTTTGCTCTTTTTTAACAATTTCACTTGGATTTCTCAGTTAGGAGGCCATTGCCTCTGGGGGTTCCTATGCTTTTATGGTAGAGCTGCCAAGGTTAAGTCATCAAGCCCAACTAATACTCCTATTTTACCGGGTAAAGGATCCAAGTCCAATGCCTCACATCTACTTTTTCTTAGGTTTTAATTTTTAGGATGCTATACATTTTTAGCATTTGACTCAACTTCTGTCTGGATAACAGTGGTCACCATGGTATATCGCAGTGGCTTTTGCCTCAACTTCTGTTTGGGTAACAGTGATCACCATGGTATATCGCAGTGGCTTTTGCCTCAACTTCTGTTTGGGTAACAGTGGTCACCATGGTATATCGTGGTGGCTTTTGCCTCATTTTCTGTCTGGGTAACAGTGGTCACCATGGTATATCGCGGTGGCTTTTGCCTCAATTTCTGTCTGAGTAACAGTGGTCACCATGGTATATCGCGGTGGCTTTTGCCTCAATTTCTTTCTGGGTAACAGTGGTCACCATGGTATATCATGAGTAGGAGTCTTGCCAATAAGGTCACTGACAGAAATAAAGATCTAACAAAGAGTCCAACCCCTCAATACACTATTCAAAACCAGAAAAAAAAGCCTTGAGGGTAGTTCCATTTAAAGGATGCCATCATCAGCTGTCAGAGGTCCTCCTAGGCTAGGTTCACACTAGCCCAAGTTCTGAAAACAGATTTATGATAGATCGCTTTTCTGAGTGCAACTAAGAAGCCACTGTCAGGCATTCAGGAGGGGATCCTGGCAATTTTTAATGAGGCAACTCCGAGCCAAGACTTTGACTTTTGTTGCTGCATGACCCCATTGACTTGAATGGCCAAATGTGTGTTAGAACTCAACATTAAATTATGTCTCCTCCAGCTGTAGACTTTAGATGGGTGGCAGCAGCAGTCTATGACCCACCCATGTGAAAGACCTAAATCTCTCAGAAACAGAGGCTTCTGCATAACTAATTGGAGCTGAGTTTAGTATGGGCTGCTCACCTTGCAGAGTGAATATTAATGGATAAGGTGAAGCTATAGTCATCCTCCAATCATGTTCTAGAAAGAAATCCATTGTGTGTCAGGTCTGCAGACACCTGTGTTTTGTGTACACTGGTGTGACACACTGACACATAATGGAGTGGAATTACCTAGGCAAGTCAATGTTCAGTTTGTAAAATGAATGATATGGAATAAGCTGAAACTGTATTCCCTTTGAATACTCAACCATGAGCAAGGGACTGTAAAAAACAGAATTTTTTCTATCACGTGATTAAGCATTTACGGTAAACACAGCTCCTCCTTATTCACTAGCATTCATTTTGCTTTGTGAACCAGCCTCTATTACTTAGAATTTCAAACCCACTGTATTGCCCTGTAACCTCTGATGTTCTGTTTCCAATTAATAGCTGGTATTGGCTGCCAAAAATGGTGGGCATTTGTAAGAGTAAAGCTCATGAAGTTGACACTCATAACCACATGGCAGGAAAAATTTGATGAAAATTTTCCACAGTAGGGCATAATAGCTCTATTGTAAGCATCCTCCAATGGCAACTTGTGTGCTGTCCCATGGCTACTGGAAAATTTGCAGAATGGGGTGATACCTGAAGAAAGTGGGACACTTGTCAGCTATACACTTGCTCTTTCTAATATACTTACAGATCCGAATGCTTTATGGGCCCAACATGTGTTATTGCCATTTCCAAGGATATTGCTGTTTTTAACCTATAAACACCGTACAGAGCATGCCTCCATACTGAGGAAGTCGCCAAAGTCCTCTCAAAAGCCCGCCTCACTACCTGCCCCCTGGACCCTATCCCCTCTCAACTCCTCCGGTCACCCCCCTCTTCCCTCATCCGCTCCCTCACCCACATCTTCAATCTCTCCCTCTCTACTGGCGTATTCCCCTCCCCCCTAAAGCACTCGCATATTACCCCCATCCTCAAAAAGCCCTCCCTGGATCCCGCGGACCCCAATAACCTCAGACCCATCTCCCTGCTACCACTCACCTCCAAGCTCCTTGAACGCTTAGTCTACAATCGCCTAAGCTCCCACCTTACAGACAATAACCTCCTTGACCCTCTACAGTCCGGCTTCCGTCCCCTACACTCCACTGAAACTGCCCTCCTCAAAATCACTAACGACCTACTCAACGCGAAAGCCAAGGGCGACTACTCTGTCCTCCTTCTCCTGGACCTCTCTGCAGCCTTCGACACAGTTGACCACCCCCTCCTCCTTAATAAACTACTCTCCCTTGGCATCGGAGATACTGCTCTCTCTTGGTTCTCATCCTACCTATCCCGACGCTCCTTCAGTGTCACCTACAATGGTGCCACCTCCCCCTCCCTCCCCCTCTCTGTTGGGGTCCCCCAAGGCTCTGTCCTTGGACCCCTTCTCTTCTCCATCTACACCTCCTCCCTGGGCAAACTCATACAATCTCACGGCTTCAACTATCACCTCTATGCTGACGACACCCAAATCTACCTCTCCACCCCTCACCTCACCCCCACTATCTCCGCCCGCATCACTCACCTCCTAAATGACATCTCAGACTGGATGTCGCTACACTTCCTCAAGCTCAACCTCTCCAAAACCGAGCTTCTCGTCTTTCCCCCTGCCAACACCCCCCCCCCCCATCCTATCCATCATCACCAACAACTCCACTATCACTTCCGCCCCACAAGCCAAAGTCCTTGGCGTCATTCTTGACGCGAACCTCTCCCTCCAACTGCATGTCAAATCACTCACAAACACATGCAGGCTCCATCTTCGCAACATTGCCAAGATACGCTCCTTCCTCACCCCAGACACCACCAAACTTCTAGTACACTCCCTCATCATCTCACGCCTTGACTACTGCAACTCCCTCCTCACTGGCCTACCCAAGTGCAGGCTCTCCCCGCTCCAGACCATCCTGAACTCAGCTGCCAGACTCATCCACCTCACCACCCGCTCCACCTCTGCCACCCCCCTCTGCCTCTCCCTCCACTGGCTCCCGATTGCCCAACGCATCAAATTTAAACTCCTAACCCTGACCTACAAAGCTGTTCACAACACTGCCCCTGACTACCTCACCAACCTTATCACCAAGTACCACCCTACCCGTACCCTTCGCTCCTCACAGGACCTCCTTCTATCCTGCTCCCTGGTCTCCTCCTCCCATGCACGACTGCAGGACTTCTCCAGGTCCTCCCCCATCCTCTGGAACTCACTGCCCCAATCCATCAGACTGTCGCCTTCCCTATTCACATTCAGGCGCTCCCTCAAAACCCATCTCTTCAGGGAAGCCTACCCCACCCTCACCTAACGGCCATCCTCCCTCATTCCTCCCACCACTTCATCCCCCTCAGCCACTTCCTACTGTACCTTTTACCCCCTCCCTCCTAGATTGTAAGCTCGTAAGAGTAGGGCCCTCTTACCCCTCGTACATTGTTTGTTGTTGTTGTACTGTGCCATGTATTGTCCCCCCTATTGTACAGCGCTGAGCAAACCCTTTGGCGCTATATAAACTCGTAGTAATAATAATAATAATAATACTCCTCAGGCTACAATGCTTGGCTCCAGAGTATCTCAGCACTGAATAATAGCCAATGGGAAAAAATATTTCAGGCTGACGCTCATGGTATATCTGCCGTTCTCATGTTTACGTCACAGTTTTCCGTATGATGGTGCCGAAATATTACTTTGACTAATCCAGAGCTGGATCATCCAGTAGGCAACCTAGGCAGGAACCTAGAGTCCCAGTACAGATCGTCGTGCCAGTTGCAAACCTTACCAATGTTAATCAAAGGGATGGGAGGAGGGACAAAGCTGCTTCCTCGCCTTGGGCCCCATACATAATCTCCAGTCTAGTCATCTTCCTTGAAGGATCAGTCCTCATAAAATCTAAATTTTGCTTCTGAGCAGATGCTTGTAGGTCCTGCTTTGTTATATCTCTTGGGGACTCAAATGGTGCGATGTCTAAGTAAATGTTCCTGACCTTTTTCCATATATTTAAAAAATTTGGGTCATGCTACTACCTGTTGGATTTTTTTTATCTAGCAGACTATATTGAGAATACAGTAAGGGCATGGGGTATAGCCAGAACCTCTATAGCTAGGAGGGTCTGCTCTGGACTTCATACAAAATTTAAGATGCTGCCTGGGGTTTAGTCTTCATTCCTAAGGCTGGATTCATACCTTCTGGATTCACACGTTTATGTGTGTGTATATGTATATATATATATATATATATATATATATATATAATTTTTTTTTTTTAAATGCATCATCTACAAACATTATCATCAAGAGGCCCTATAACGTGCATTAATGCAGCAAAAGTGGACAAGACGCATCAATTCATCCAAAAGATGTAAAAGAGCATCATTTAAAGCAATGGCTAATCATTATACATGCGTTAACATGTGTTAATGGGAAAATGAGCCCTGGATGAAGTATAAGTTTTTGGTATCCCTTGAATTAATTCTTCATTATATAAGGAGATGTATAACTTTGTCCCAACGTTTTTTGGAAATCTTTTTCATATAGCAGCAAGTACTAAAAATTATACAATTCATTCAGTAGGCTTAACTTCTTAAGAAATAATGTGAACTGTGGAAGAGTTAAACAAGGCAAAACAGATCCACTTTACTAAAGCTGTTTACAGTCAGCAATGGTAAACTGCTGAGTAATTTAGTGTAAACATAGATTGGCTGAATGGCACCATATCATGGTTATTGGTACAACTTAGGAACGGCAGGTGATTGGCCAGCATCAGGGAAAACATGGGGTGTCCTCCAATAAAGGGTGTGAAGTGTCACCCTGTCATCTCCGTCTTATCTCTTCGGAGGGCATTGAACAGGTGAGATGTCTATCTGTTTCCATTGTATTATTTATCTTTTTCGTCTTATTTTTTCCTACCTTCCTTCAGAATTAGTGAAGGCAATTTTCTTTTTGCTCTTTCCTTCCACTTTTTATGGGTCTGTCATTTTTTGTGCAGTTGTGCCAATGTCTAAGTGGACATCAGCCTTTAAAGTGAGAGAGCACTTGGCAATTTTTAGAGGCGTAAAGATTGTCTTTGTTTTGAAGATATTAGTATTCTAATTACCTTTTTGATAATTACAACCAATTTATTAATGAAATTAATTAAAAAAAGAAGGAATACAAAACTTTTTAGTAAAATATTTGATTCTAAAGTCATTTACCTGCACTTTAAATTAAAGCACTTTATTGAGGATTTGTCTGAATTTTAGACACCAAGGGGTGGTTTTACTAAAGCTGGAGAATGCAAATTCAGATTCAATTCTGCATAGAAACCAATCAGCTTCTAACCTCATCTTGTTCAATTAAGCTTTGGCTTTGGCTAGAAGATGTTTGGTTTCTATGCAGAAGTAAGCTTGATTTTGCACTCTCCAGCTTTAGTAAAAAGAAAAAAAAACCCCAAGGGTCTGATTTTTTTAAACTGAAGAAAAAAGAGCAAAAAAATAGTTCTTGCCTAGATGAACAAATGAGAATCCTTGTACAATATTTCACTAAAATGAATGATGAAACCTTCTTTTCTCTAGTTTTAAGGCATCAGCTCTAGAGAGAGATGGGTGGATGGATGGTAGATAGATAGATAGATAGATAGATAGACAGGCAAATGGATAACTCCAAAGACATGCTGGTAGGTTAATTGGCTACTGTCTAAATTGTCCCTAGTATGTGTATGTATGAATGTGAGTTAGGGACCATAGATTGTACGCCCCTTGAGGGTTAGGGACTGATGTGAATGTACAATATATATATATATATATATATATATATATATATATATATATATATATATATATAAAAGTGCTGCATAAATTGACGGCGCTATATAAGTACCTAAAATAAATAAATAAAATATGTGAGTGGCATTAAAGCTTGTCATTACATTGAGTTGTCAAACACCAGCTTGTGGTAGGTATCCCAAGTAGAACTGCAGATCCTTCTGTATAGCACATCATGGGAAAGTGGTCATCAGACATTTGTCATTGTCATTGGTGGACACTGCTTACAGTTTTTAGATAGATAGATAGATAGATAGATAGATAGATAGATAGATAGATAGACAGCAAATTGATATGTGGGTAGAAGCAAATCATGTCATTACATTGAGTTGTCAAAAACCAGCTTATGGTAGGTATACCAAGCACAATCAAAAGAAGGAGTAGTATAGAACTGTAGATTCTTCCAGTGGTGTATTTAAGTTTTGTGCTTTCCTAGGCAACACAACCCCCATGGAGAGACCCTGACACCAGCCAACACCCCTCTTCCCCACGAAGAGAGCCTGACATTGACCAACAACACCCCAGTCCCCCACCCACCCCCACCTGAGAGAGCCTTCCACAACACCACCCCCAAACACTGGCAAACCCCCCCCCCACCCTGGCAAGAGATAAGACACCCACCTTCACAGCTCCCTGGGAACAAGAGTCAGGCTCTGCATACACCATCAAGCAGCCCGCAGCCTCTCTCAGATCCCACCTGGTCCCCGTGCTGCGCGTGTCCCTTCTTCCTTTCCTTCTTTCAGGGGATGGCACTGCCCCCCTGAAAAATGCTGCTGCCCCCCTGAAAAATGCCACTGCCCCCCCCTGAAAAATGCCACCCTAGGCAACTGCCTTGTTTGCCTTGTGGTAAATACACCCCTGGATTCTTCTATATAGCACATCACGGGTAGGTGGTCATTTAACATTGATCATTGGTGGACACTGCTTTTCCATTGTTTTGGAAGATAGATAGATAGATAGATAGATAGATAAATGGATATGTGGGTGGAAGCAAATATTGTTGATATATTGAGTTGTCAAACACCAGTTTATGGTAGGTGTCCCACGTACAATCAGAAAATGGAGTAGTGTAGAACTACAGATCCCTCTATATAGCACATCAAGAGTAGGTGGTCATTGGACGGTGGTCATTAGTGGACAATGCTTTTGCGATCTTTTGGCAGGTAAAGGCATTACTATATGCTGTGCACATAGCTGTCTAGTTGGAGATGGCCAGTAATACTAGGAGATGCCATAAGGTTCAGTGATATTTTTCAAGATAGCACAGAGGAGCTACACCCATGAGGTCCTTGCACTACAGGAGAATGACTTACTGTTGGTCTACAAGGTCACATCACAACAGTACTAAAAATAAAACCTAAGTGTGTTCGTTTTTCATGCTACACTGAGCTCAAGAACTTTATCAAACTCTGAACTATTTACACTGTATAAAACATTTTATAAAGGAAAGGTATTTTAGGATGTGTACTGTTCTGCAAGCCAAATACATAAATTTACAGAACTAGTGGACATCTACCTAGTCATTCCAAAAAGCTGTTTCCACCAATGGCTTAAATTGCATGTATAGCCAAAACATTTCTGTTTTAGTTCGGCTATAGTGGAGCAGGGTTAGAACATCCATTGGGTTCTTATTGCTGTCCATGTCATTGTTAGCAAGCTTCATCTTCTCCATTTGTACTGATGGCCATTGTGACCAGGACTGAAAGTAAGAGAAAATCCACAATGCTGAGTTATCAGTAGGAATAATAAGGAAAACTGGGCCTTTTGGCTAGCATCGGAGGAATGTTATACCTTTCCAAAGAGCCTGCCTATGTATTAATCCCTTTCCTTTCCATTTTTTATTTGTGTGCATGTCTTTTGCACTTTTTGGCCAGCATGTTTGCACTTTGCTCACCCCATCTAGTAGGGTGTAGGTCCTCGGACTTGCCCTGAAAGTCTTGGGGAGAAAGCACATGGTTTTTGGTTCTTCCCATCCTATGGGGAGTCCCACCTAGTACTAGGGTAGGCCTTGCTTCGGCAGTCCTCCTGAAGAAAGGGGTCCTCCTGTTTTCGGCAGGGTGGACCACAAGTAACCCCAGTCTCTGTCAGGATTTTTTTAAATTTTTTTACTGGATATGTTATGTAGGTATGTAGCAAAAAGTCAAAAATATTGGGGTCTTTTTTTGTTTATAGCGAAAAAAATAAAAAACACAGAGGTGATCAAATACCACCAAAAGAAAGCTCAATTTGTGGGAAAAAAGGACATACATTTAATTTATGTACAGTGTTGCATGACCGCACAATTGTCAGTTAGAGTAACGCAGTGCTGTATCGCAAACAATGGCCTGGTCAGGAAGGGGGTTAAACCCTGTGGAGGACGAGTGGTTAAAGAGATTCACATACCGTTACTGGAGGACACAGAAGAGGCCACTTTTGGCTTGTATACATGGGTGTTTTGTATTTGAATGCAGTGTTGCTTAAATGCATTCAAAAAGCTGCATATGAGCTGCTTTACCTGCAATACATCTCTGTAGGACCTGCTGCATCCCAGTCTCAAGAGCATGGAGGAGATTCAAGGAGACAGGCAATTACTTTTTTCACTTTGACTTTCAGGGGTGTCTTTGAATTCAGTCCTCTGTAGGTTGATCATTTTCATTTCCATCAAGCGATGGGGCATCCTTACGTTCCTAACACATTACCCAATCCATATCAGTATAGATATCCATCATGATATCTTTCCCCATTGAGATCTGATGAGTTTTCAAAGTTTTCCTTTAGTTCTTTGAGCAGTGTATAAATAAGAAGAGCTTGAGACTGCCTCCTCTTATTCTGTTCCCATGCTTATTAGCAGCATCCACAGTGATGTCACGTTCCCTCCTCCATGGATGAAGATACCTATTTTCTTAGACACACCTCTGAGCAATCATATTGGGGGGGGGGGCAAGTCTCTGGATTTTCCTCCTATAAACCCCAAAACAATGGCATTTTACACAATGATAAGTGTTTGACAAAATGATTACTATTTATATTTAGTCACTTCTTAGAAAAATAAAATACGATTTACTTCTAATTTCTTTTGTGTTCTTACTCTTTAATTATTATGCTATTGTGACATTTAAAAGCCTCCTAAATTACTATTTATGATACAGTATATATGTTGTGATAGCTTATTAGATATTTTCCTACATGTTGAACAGTGATTATTAAATCATACATACATAGAAAAAAGATAAGTAAAAGAATAAGATGCTGCAAGTTAGGCAGTTCTTGCAATGATCAGTCATTCTTTTATGAAACTCATGCAGTGATTGCTATCTGTGGCCAACACAAGTGATATTAGAGGTATATGCTGACTATGGTGGGCTGGATGAGCATCTAGTTTCTTGCTAAAGGTTCTTGGCTTTTTCCAAGGCCGTTGTGGAATTTTCCATGTTCCCACCCACCTTAGTGTGTTCTAATTCCTCCATATAGGATGAGCCTGATGGGATGAGTCAGCCTTTGGCTTCTTATATGTCTTGTACAGGGGCGGACTGACAACTCATGGACCCCCGGGCAATAGGGGATAATGGGGCCCCTGTGTCCTTGCCCAAACTCAAAAAAGCCTATGAAAAAGGTACTAGGGGCATCTCATGGGGCCCCCTACTGACCCTGGGCCCTCGGGCAGTGCCCGAGTTTCCAAATGGTCAGTCCATCCCTGGTCTTGTAAACTCCAACACTGAGGTCCCCCTGTTATAATTCCTGACTCTGTTGTGCTGGTACATTTGATGTACCCTTCCGTTTTTGTGTGTTCCAGCTCCTCCTGTTACAATCTCCAATAATAATCCAACAGAAAGGGTTGGAGCCCAACATAATAGTCATAGCAGCTTTGCAGACCCAGAAACTCATAGAGAATCCCTGAGACATCTAAGAAACTGTCACAAGCATCCACCACACACTGAAATATTAATTTGGGTGGACCTACCCATTAAAGCAGTTATTTTCAACCAGGGTTTCATGCAACCCTAGGGTTCATTCAAAGGTTATTAGGGTTCCTTGAACTGTAGCTGATTCACTTTTCATCAGGTGGTGCCTGGAGAGTCCAATGCCAGTTGGCAAAGACCATCAATGATCTTTTTAGCTGTTGGTAAGGGTGGCATTGTGACTAACACTGTAAAGGGGGGGAATTCTTCCCATTGACCTGAAATCTAAAAATTATTTCAAGAGTTTCTCTGGGGTAAATGGTTGAGAAAAGCTGATTTAAAGAACCAATACACCCCAAATCATTATTGGAATTTTGGGCAGATACTAGTATTTTGACTGCATCTTTCTCAAAGCTTTTAGCAGCTAGGTGATTCCATATCAATTCATAATTCTACCAGTCCGTTATGTCCATCAAATGGAAGTTTGACTCTTCTTGTTGCAATAGTTTAAGTCACCTTTTTCGATGGAGAATGCTGCTGGAAGAATGAGACTCCCAGACTGGGGTTGCAGAGGAGTAAGGGATTTTTCAGGCAATTGCAACCACTTTCAACTAGGTTTTAAACCTAAAACGAATAAAAGGATAAGGATCACCTTCCACCAACAGTTCTTACGCTTTTTCTTTTTTGTAATAGCTTTTGGTAGTATGTTACCCTAAACTACACGGTAATTTTTTTAGTCGTAGCCTGGAAAAAATTGCCTGGAAATAGCAATATGTATTGTCAATGTGTGAGATAAATGAAGCTAAAGGGTGAATTAACTCTATGGGTCCAACTCACATTTGGATTGACCCTTCAATAATTGCTTGATCTATATAATAATGCATGGTTGAATCTGAAATGTAGCTTTTACATAAAGACAATCTTTCTAGTTTCATCAAAGCTTAGATCTGTACATACATATAATATTTGTAATGGCTTTTGTTATGCAGTATGGACTTATTCTTGTCTCTTTATGTTGTAGATCCATTCCAAGAGACCCCTGCCCCTTCATTCCCTCCTGAAACTCCATCGTTCATCCCACCCAAAACTGGAGTGGAAGAGGTAGGTTCCTTCTCAGCTTTTTAATATATATTAAACTCTATATGAAGACTGATTGAATGAATAAACATACTGATTTTTTTCATACCAAATTTCACAGATCTTTACATAGGCCATTTATACTAGTCCCTGCCCAGAGGGGCTTACAATCCAATGCTCCTATCACAGTAATACACCAAGGGGAATTTCACTCCAAAATAAGGGAATCCATTTTAAAATGAAATTAATTCATGGGGGAGGGGGGGAGGTTGGAAGATTGCCTCTGACAGTTAAAAAGATCTGCCAAGTGGCAATGGACCAAGAATTATGCAGGCACCATCGGAAGGTAAGTCAGTCAGCCACAGCTCAAGGAATTCCTAGAAACTTCTGGAGAAACCCTGGTTGAGAATGGCTGCTATAGAGCAACTGTCGGCTGGAACCGAACAGAATCAGCAAAGGAGAATGTCACCAGCACACCGTGGATTACCAATATGAGTCCAAAAGTTTTAATAAATGATCACATAGTTACAGCAAGGCAATGTTTCAGGGTCTCGCAGGACCCCTTCTTCAGGCATGTGACTATAGCCAGGCGTAACTATAGTCAGGGCTGCTGTTAGAAACCACAGGGACCCATACAGCCAATTGGACAGGCCCTGCCACCCCAAGAAAAACAGTTTACTATGCTTTATTTATGAATTAATACAGTGAGTGACCGGTACCGATCAGTCATTGTGTTCATTCAGTAAAGGAAGGGGCTGGTAAATGCAACTTTTTTATCGCACCCATCCCCCGTTCTACATCCTGAAGAATTCTATTATGTGCTTGCAGCTGCTGGTGGGAAGGAGAGGAGGGAAGGCGGCAGCATTGCAGAGGTGGGGTAACACAGGGGAAACTGGCTGGGTGAAACGTATGGTACACAGAGAGGGTGGGGGGGGCAATTGCTAGAACTGATCCCCTGTATGGCTTTCTCTCCGCAGCTGAAAGCAAGCAGTATAGAGAGGTGAAGAAAGCAGCTTTCTGCTGCTTCAGGGAGAGCCATAGAGGGGATCGGTTCCAGCAGGGGCAGACTGACAACTCATGGGGCCCCCGGGCAATAGGGGATCATGGGGCCCCTGTGTCCTCAGCAACACCCAAAAAAAGCCTAAAAGCCTATGAAAAAGCCAATGAAAGGTACCAGGGGCATCTCATGTGGCCCCCTACTGACCCCGGAACCTCGGGCAGTGCCTGAGTGTTCGAATGGTCAGTCCGCCCCTTGGTTCCAGTAATTGCCCCTCCATAATGATCACCCTCCCTGCCCACATCTGATTCACCCAGCTGCCTGCACCTCCTGCTGGCCTTGGCCCCATACAAGAGGACTGGTGGTACCCCCTTATTCACGGCCCTGAATATAGCTATAGGAATCTACATAGCTGCTATGAGACCTAGGGGTAAAAGCAGGCCCCATTAGGTAGGCTGTTAAGGCAAATTAAGCCGGCCATACATGGATCAAAATTCGGACAGGAACATAGGGGCCTTTACTGATCTCCTTCTGAAAATCTCAGTTGCTTGGCTGTCATGCTGACCCTGTGGCCAGGGGCAGACTGACCATTTGGAAACTCAGCACTGCCCGAGAGCCCGGGGTCAGTAGGGGGCCCCATGAGATGCCCTTGGTACCTTTTTCATAGGCTTTTTTGAGTTTGGGCAAGGACACAGGGGCCCCATGATCCCCTATTGCCCGGGGGCCCCATGAGTTGTCAGTCCTCCCCTGCCTGTGGCATCACATTTTCTGAGTGATCCAAAACACCTTAAGAGATCTGACTGCAATGCCAATTTACTTGCTGCATATGGATTGGTAATTTAGGGATCCAGAGACCACCAGGCTGCTAGCATATTCAGAAGCAGCTCAGCAATGGAAGCCTCCATACATCTCCCATGAAAAGTATTTTCTAAATTAAATCTATTAAAGTGCAAAGTGCAATAACCCATCAGCCAACCAGAATTCAGCACCAGTCCAGCAACATTTCTGATTGGTTGTTTTAAATTACTACTTAATGCCCTATGGAGTTATTCCTGTTTATCTGCTGTCACTCTTCATCTGCAGTGACCTTCTGGTTCATTGACCGGCTACTGGATGTTACCATCTCCCTTCTCCCGTGTCATCCTTCTTCCCAGCATAGCTCAGGGTGTGTGCAGGAATGGCAGGAATCTGTGTTTACAGATGAAACATTTCCTTGTATTGTCACTCAACTGCAGCGGCAATAAACTAGACATAACTGCTTCACGTATGTCAGCACCCAGGGATGGCAGGACATAAAGGGTTAACCATGGTCATGTCATTCATTGTTTCACATGATCAGAGATCTTTTCTCTGGGCTATATGAATCTAGCCTGCCCTATATCATGGGATCGCTTCTTTCCGCAGTGAAAGGATGCTTATTCTTCTTGCTAGATCACTTTTGCCTTTAAAGTAGAACTCTAGGCAGATGGCTACGCACTGTTGAATTACATATACATGCGCCTGCATAAGATCTGTAGGGGCCTGTGTTGGACCTGGGTCGATGGCATCAGTTTGACAAACTTCATAGTTCATTGACAGGTGCTTTTGATCTGTTTAAGCAGGCACTGTGTTACCACCAGGGGCGGACTGACCATTTGGAAACTCGGGCACTACCCGAGGGCCTGGGGTCAGTAGGGGGCCCCATGAGATGCCCCTGGTACCTTTTTCATAGGCTTTTTTGAGTTTGGGCAAAGACACAGGGGCCCCATGATCCCCTATTGCCCAGGGGCCCCATGAGTTGTCAGTCCGCCCCTGGTTACCATAGACTTGTATAAGAGGGGAGCAAAATCCCACTGGCACTTGTCCATGGGTGATCTTTAGTGGAACGCTTTTCAGAGGGTGGTACAGGAACAGCTGGAATTTAGGAAGCAATATTGCCATCTCCATGAATGCCTGTCAGCTGAGCAGGGTTTTGAATGGGAATAAGGCACCTCACCTTCAAACCTAGAGTTTGGCTGGTGACTGCTTTTACATGAAAGGATCATGTTTGGCAGATAGTTTCGCCAATAAACATGCTGCTTGTGTACAACCAGGGGCGGACTGACCATTTGGAAACTCGGGCACTGCCCGAGGGCCCGGGGTCAGTAGGGGGCCCCATGAGATGCCCCTGGTACCTTTTTCATAGGCTTTTTTGAGTTTGGGCAAGGACACAGGGGCCCCATGATCCCCTATTGCCCGGGGGCCCCATGAGTTGTCGGTCTGCCCCTGTGTACAACCCTGTCTGGCCAACACCTAAGCTGGCCATAGATGGAGCAAAATTCAGACAGTTCAGCAGGGACTTGCCTAATTTCAATCCATCTATGGCCATATCCATCCTGAAAATCCAATGTTATGATCAACTTCTCAGGAATAGGAGTGTTGGAAAATTTTTATTCGATCTGCACTGCAGTCAATTGGCTGCACTGCTGATTAATATATTCAGACAGCAAAGGAGTCCCATAGCATAGCAAGGAGGATTATTCCATCTACCGCAAATGTTTCATTTAAGAAATCCGTTCTTTTTTTTAGGCCATCTTAGGGGGTGGTTGAGGGGCATGGTAAATGTTGATGCACAGAAGCATCCATTTTTATATGACTAGGGCCACATACAGGGGTGGACTGACAACTCAAGGGGCCCCCAGGCAATAGGGGATCATGGGGCCCCTGTGTCCTTGCCCAAACTCAAAGCACACCCAAAAAAGCCTATAAAAAAGGTAACGGGGGCATTTCATGGGGCCCCCTACTGACCCCGTGCCCTCGGGCAGTGCCTGAGTGCTCAAATGGTCAGTCTGCCCCTGGCCACATATAGCCATTTACTTGTAAGCAGCAGCGGCCGCTGGCCAGCTTCCTGGCCAGGCTGTTCCTGTACCACCCTCTGAAAAGTGTTGCACTAAAGATCGCCCATCACCCATGGGCATGTGCCGGTGGGCTTTTGTTCCCCTCTTATACAAGTCTATGGTAACGCACAGCCGGCATAAACAGATGAAAGAAAATCGCCTTGAATTTTCCACTAGACATATAAAATACACACAAACATCCATGAACATGAAACACAAGCCTAAAGCTTAACCCCTCCAAAAAATGGGATTTAGATAAAACTTAACACGCTTGTAGAGCCTAACTCCATAGGTATTTGGATACAGCAATGTTATATGTTGCAGTATCCAAGCGAATGGTGTGCCAACCAGGGGCGGGGGGCGGACTGACAACTCATGGGGCCCCCAGGCAATAGGGGATCATGGGGCCCCTGTGTCCTTGCCCAAACTCAAAAAAGCCTATGAAAAAGGTACCAGGGGCATCTCATAGGGCCCCCTACTGACCCGGGCCCTCGGGCAGTGTCCGAGTTTCCAAATGGTCAGTCTGCCCCTGGTGCCAACTCACATTGCCAACGGATGTGTGTTACAGCTCACAATAAGGCACTACCATTGCAAAATATATTGCTTGGATCATTTTTGTTGTGTTGGACAATTTTTGTTGTATTAGGCACCTTTTTTGTTGTGTTGGAAAGTCTCTCCAGCAAGGTCGGAGCCTACTAAGCTGTCCAAAAATGGTAAAATCCAATGGATCCAAAGATCAATTCCTCATTGAAATAGAAAAAAATCTAATAAAATCCACAATTGAGGAAACACAGTTCCAAAACCATGGAATTTCCAATTGTTTCACAGGGTTCTTGTTTTTTAACATTTTTTTATTACATCACAATAATTCAATACGTACAATTGATCAACATTTGCAATTAAATTTGGTATTGGTATTTTTTTTAACTATAGTTTAATACAGTTCTTTCGACCGTATTAGAGATTAGATGTTGGTCAAACTTGGTTGACATTCCCTAAAAATGAGTATATGCAGTACCAGCATTATCCTTAAAATAAATAACATTTTTCACAATCATTTAAAAATTCCATGACTTTTTCATTTTCAAAAACCAACTGTGACAAACAATCCAAGCCTTGGACTGTCCTTGAATCTAGAGGACAATATGAGCTGTAATATCTTCCCTTGCCCGGGGCGAGCTCTAGTAACCCCGAACTTGTAAGGTCACCAAAGGATTTAGCTCCTCAGTAGAGTGAATGATTCCATCCCTGTCCCTGAACCCGCATGATCACATTTTATACTGGTACATGGACAGACTGATTTTCAGGTTTGTCCAGAATCTCTCTGCACACTTACTTCCCCCATTCCTCCTTTTCTTACCAAAGATCAGACATAGAAGGCAAATGAAGGGCACTCTTTCTGATTATGCCCCCACTTACTCAATGGAGACCCTGCAGGCGGTCCACCTGGCTTCCCTCTGCCTCCTGACTATTGGAGCTTTATGGGTAAGAGATCCAGGATATAAAGGTTGGAATGCTGAAGTGTGTGCAGTGATGCGGTTAAATTGTGTTTCTGTATACACAACTGATATGTGTTTAAAGGACGGTTATGGTGTGTTTTCATGTATATTGTCTGTATACAGATATTAAATTGGCACGTGCAAAGTATTTATAGTAAATCCACACTAAGCTGTTCATTTTACACAGTTGACTATGGTATACTGTATATGGTTTGCATTTTTCTAAATGAAGTGTAAAAATTAACTTAGGTGACTATTGGTTGCTATAAATATCACTATAACTATTGGATGCTAAAAATATTGCTAGAATGGGAAACCAATCACAATCTTGCTGTAGGTAGAATGCCCTAAGGTATATCTACTCTCAAGAACAAAACTATAATATATTGCAGCTTATCATTCCTTAGAGATGGTGGTTGCATTAGTTTTCAGTTTTCTTGCTAAGCACATATTCGGCAAGTATAGAAAATACCTGTTGATCCTGCCAAAAATGCAGTGTTCTTATAGCTTCCTGTGCACTAAATTTGTTTCAGCCTACCCATTTCTCTTATGTTGGTAGAACGTCTTGCACATTTTGAAGGTTCAGAAATCCCCCTTTATTTATTTTTTTCAGGTACTTATATAGCGCCGTCAATTTACGCAGCGCTTTACATATATATTGTACATTCACATCAGTCCCTAACCCTCAGGGGCGTATAATTGCAAACAAAGGCTTCTGTACCAAATATTAACACTGATTTTCTCAGGTGTTCAAATACTTATGTTCAGCAGTGCAAGACAAATAAATTCTTTAAAAATCATACAATGTGATTTCCTGAGTGTACAATCTAAGGTCAGGGTTTGTATGATAAGATTGAAAAATAATCTGTCCTGGACTTGTATCAAAGGATCAGATAAATTGTAAGATTTAGCTAGATTGTAAGCTCCAAGGGGCAGGGCCCTCGAACCCCTCGTGTATTGAATCGTATTGTTACTGTACTGTCTCGTGCAGGAGCGGACTGACCATTTGGAAACTCGGGCACTGCCCGAGGGCCCGGGGTCAGTAGGGGGCCCCATGAGATGCCCCTGGTACCTTTTTCATAGGCTTTTTTGAGTTTGGGCAAGGACACAGGGGCCCCATGATCCCCTATTGCCCGGGGGCCCCATGAGTTGTCAGTCCGCCCCTGGTCTCGTGTACTGTCTCCCATTATAATGTACAGTGCTGAGCAAACTGTTGGCGCTATATAAATCCTGGATAATAATAAGAATAAATTAATGGGCAAGCGCCAGTGTGACCCATAGACGTGCGTTTCGTTACGAATCGATTTTCTGATGAAAATGTGATTTTCAGAGATTCAGATGTAAATGAATCTCTGAATGGACATAGTAACAAATGTCAATGAATCTGAAAAAAGCTTTAATGAAATTAATAAATGCATTCGTTACATTTGTATGACATCACATGATGCGATTGTAGTTTGGGCCCATGGGGAAATTAATTCAATTTTGAATTCGTTCAATAATTTGGATTTGAGTAAATTTGTGATTTAAATTGAATTTGTGATTTTCACAGTAAAAGTCAGTTCAGTTCCACAGATTAATGCAATTCTTAAAATTTGCCACTAAATTTTGCATTAATCATTCCATTACGTCTGAAAATGTTGAATCCTTCTGAATAGCTACGATATATAAATATCGAATCCACACAAAATATCAAAATTAATATATAGCATTCTTCCGAAAAAACTGCAAAATATTTTGAATCCAACCAGACCAACATATATATGAAACGAATGCCAAAGATATGAAACTTATTCTAAAAACAAATCAGATCAATATAATGAATATGACAAAAGGAAATTCTTCAATGAATGAATGCATCCAAAACTAAACAAAAATGTCATGTGTGCACATTATCTAGTGACTCATGCAGAACACAAGCCCTGACGAAAAGGGATTTGTGATCCCCCAAAACGTGTTGGATTTTTACCTATACATCATACCAGGGGTGGACTGACAACTCATGGGGCCCCTGGGCAATAGGGGATCATGGGGCCCCTGTGTCCTTGCCCAAGCTCAAAAAAGCCTATGAAAAAGGTACCAGGTGCATCTCATGGGGCCCCCTACTGACCCCGGGCCCACGGGCAGTGCCCGAGTTTCCAAATGGTCAGTCCGCCCCTGCATCATACCCCTACTGGACTGATCCAGTCAGCATGGCATGCTCATTCCTCCAATTGGGGACTCCTTAAGATGCTCATGATGACAAAGGGCTGCCTCCAGAAAGTTCATATATTTGAATACCTATCCTTCTTCAGGATCCAGCGCTCCTACAACACACATATATTCATCTGAAGTTCGCTTGTGTGGACTATAGAACACCTCTCCCCATGTAATGGAGAAGAAGAGAAAAAGAGGTGTTCTGTAGCCCTAACATGCTACCTGTCATAGTGTGACAACAATACTCCTCCATAGATAGAGTACAGTGAGTGAGCATTAACACCCTAGGACAGGAAGTATGTTAGGGCTACAGAACACCTCTTTTTCTCTTCTTCTCCATTGCATGGGGAGAGGTGTTCTGTAGTCCAGACAAGCGAACTTCAGATGAATAAAATTCAAAACATTAACAATAACATATAAAGCCATTTATAACTCTGCCCCAAATTACATCACCAATCCTGTCTCCAGATATCACTCAAACCATACTCTCCGCTGCTCGCACAACCTCCTGCTCTCTATCTCCCTTGTCTGCTCCTCCCATGCTTGTCTCCAGGACTTCTCCAGAGCTTCCCCCATCCTCTGGAACTCTCTACCCCAATTTATCAGACTATCGCCTACTCCGCTCACTATTAGGCGATCTCTGAAAACCTATCTCTTCAGGGAAGCCTATCCTGCCCTCAGCTAATAATGGAATCTTCTACTCTTCCTACCAGTTCATCCCCCACAGTTACTAACTTTTGTACCACTAGCCCCTCCCTCCTAGATTGTAAGCTCCAAGGATCAGGCCCTCCTTTCCCTCTTGTATTGAACTGTATTGTTGCTGTATTGTCTCCGGTTATATTGTAAAGCGCTGAGCAAACTGTTGGCGCTATATAAATCCTGTATAATAATAATAATAATATAACAAATGTTACTGGTAGGAAAAATAAAGAATAAAAAGCCTGTACAAAGCAGACTAATGCAGCCACCACGTCTAAGGACTGGTAAGTTGCACAATACTACAATTTTGTTCTTGGATTTAGATACTCTTTAATTTGAGCTTTAGACAATCCAAATGCAAGTTGATTTGGTAACCAGTGCACAGGATGGTTGGACTGCAGCCTCTGGTCTCATAGTTCTATGACTTGGAAGAATTGAAGATATGGACAGCATATGCACAAGGCTCAAGAGATGGTGTTCCAGGAAAAGTACTTACAGGCAATGTTGAGATGTCAGCCAAGGAGCCCTTTGTGCACTTGAGTTATGCCAGTGCCAATTTCCAGTTTTGACTGGTGTGTATTGTTGAAATATCAGTCTAGCCAAAAACAGATATTTCTGGTTTGGTGGATGGTAGCAAGTTACACGGCCTATGGCTTTTTACAGTATATCCTTCCAGGTCTTTATCAGTTAGATATTCCTTTTTTCTTTTCCTACTTTGATATCAGACCATTAGAACTTTTACAAAAGCAACACTTGAATGTTACCACCTGTATTCTGCATTATTATTGATTATTCAGAAAGGGAACGATGGTACCCAACCTGAGATAAGTAACAGCCATAAGAGGACATTCATGAGAAGACAACCTAGAACTTTGCTAGGCACAGAGAAATGTCACAGGTCCATACAATTGGACTGAAGTTCTCATTGTGCCAAGGCACAGGAGGTTTTTACAAGGTTCCTACAATTTATCATATCCATATTTTGTGTTCTTCATTAATTATGTTTTCACTGGCTGCTTTTGCTCCTCTACCCTGCTCACCTCTTGTCTTCTATTTTTATCAGGCGTACGTGGAGTTGCAGGAGCTAGTCATGGACCCCAATAATGATTTGCACTGGGTGGAGGCTGCCCGATGGCTGAAGAATGAAGAAGACTTTCAGGAAGATCTGAAGCAGTGGGGAAAACCTCAGCTGTCCTACCTCACATTCCGCAGCCTCCTGGAGCTAAGACAGGCACTGAAAAATGGTACAGTTTGGCAGCCGCTTTACAACTGTGATTGGAGCAAATAAGGCATACAAAAAAAGAGAGAAGAAAGGAGCTGAATTGGGTTTTGCTAGCAACACACATACTAGTAGCATGTGACTGAGACTGAGGGGGTGAGGTGGGGGGTTGAGAGGGGTTGGGCTCCATTTCCGCCACCCCCCTCTGCCAATCCCTCCACTGGCTTCCGATTGTGCAACGGATCAAATTCAAAATCCTAAAACTGACGTACAAAGCTGTCCACCATACTGCCCCGAACTACATCACTGACCTAATATCCAAGTACCGCCCAGCACGCACACTCCGCTCCTCACAAGACCTCCTTCTCTCTAGTTCCCTGGTCTCCTCCTCCCATGCCCGCCTCCAGGACTTCTCCAGGGTGTCACCCATCCTCTGGAACTCCCTGCCCCAACCCATCAGATTATCACCTACTCTCCTCTCCTTTAGGCGCACCCTGAAAACCCATCTCTTCAGGGAAGCCTACCCCACCCCCTGCTAACTTGACCGACCTCCTCCACTCTTCCTACCACTCCATCCCCCACAGCTATCTCCTCCTGTACCACCATCCCCTCCCTCCTAGATTGTAAGCTCGAAAGAGCAGGGCCCTCAATCCCCTCATGTTTCGCATTGTATTGTTGTTGTTCTGTCCCATGTTCTGTCCCCCTTTGTAATGTACAGCGCTGAGTGAACTATTGGCGCTTTATAAATACTGTATAATAATAATAGTAGCAGGAGAGAATGCAGTGAGTAGAGGGAAGATCTGAAAAGTCTTCTGCTGCTCCTTCACTTTCCAATCAAAGTTGGGCAAGGAGGTGACCTAGCTTTATTGTTTAACTGCAGCAGAGAAAAGTCAGGTCACCAACCAGTTCTATGGGCTGGATGAAAACTAAGTAAGAAGCAGGAGTTCAGCTTTAATATAATCTTGCAGCTTCCGTTATGACCTTTCCAGCAGTCACAAGTGGCGATGTGCTTTTCTAAAACATGGCCTTCACCAAGTTTGGGTTTGAGACTATTTCAGTTAAAATAGTGTTTGCAAATATAGTATGGAGTATTGAACAGGTTGCCGATATTCCAGGTCGTGTGATGTTGTGCAGGTTGTAAAAACCATGAAAAAATATTGCAAAAAATTCAATTAGGTTTGCAATTATTAGAAAGTGGATTCAAAGTGTGAATTATTTTTTGCATATCCCCATCCGGAATGGATATGTGACAAGTCTGTAATGTTTCATCACTAGGCACGGTGATTCTAGACCTGGCGGAAAAAACTCTTCCGGGAATCTCCAGTCATGTCATTGATCAACTGATTTATGAAGGTCGCCTGAATCCCGATCACCGGGAGGAAGTACTGAGAGCCCTACTTCTGCGTCACAAGTAAGCTACACATCAACCCAATTAAGGGAACATTCCTCCCCAAACTAATCACTTACTTTTGATTGGTGCTTGGTTGAGGAATTTTATTTGGGAATCAATGATAAGTTGTAAGCATAATAAAGGCAGATTGAACTTCAGCTTTAAATAATTTCTGTTTAAAACAGAGGGCCCCTTTAGATAAACTGCAAATTCTTTTGGACTTTTTAGGTACCAGCTATTTTTCTGTATGGATAGTCAGTCCATGAATATAAATGAACATGAGTCATTAGTGTTGGTTTTTCAGATGAGTTTTGTGTGTAGGGGTTGTGAAAATAGTACGTGTCATAGTGAAATACAACAGACATAACAATGGTTGCACTCCAGTTTCACCAAGGAATCCTGTAAATATAATAGTGTATCATTAGTATTTTTAAAGGAATGTGATGGTTACATCAAGAATTTCTATCAACAGCCGTCCAGATGAAGATGTTTCCAAAGGGGACCCTGAGAGTGCTCAGGCACTCATTCACCAGATCGAGATGAAGACCATAGAAGAAAAGGTAGGAAGGGAAAACCAGTAATCCTCCACCAATGGCTCAAATGGCTCACATTAGATATTGTAGGTGGCAGCCCCTTAGCTGGTTCTCAGCTACAAAATGTATTATCCAAAAACAATGTATAAGGACCTAGTAAGATGAGATGAGAATGAAGCCAAGTTAAAGCTACCCAATTTAAATCATCCAATAAAGTGTTTGAATGGTTATTATTAAGAACAGAAGTGATATTTAAAACACTGGTGAAAGTATTTATTAAATCCATGCACAACATTTAAGTGGTCAGTCCAATCAAAGCCGATATTTCAGATTTTGGTAGATGTTGGAGAGTACAACCACTTGACAGTTTCTTATATCTTTAAAGGACTCCATTGTTAAGTTCTCTTCCCTTGAATTCTTGGGTCTGCACACCTGGCATGGCCATTATCCAGGATTCACACTAACCCTGTTGGAGTTTTTTTGTTTTTTTTTAAATATATTATATATTTTATATTATGGAGATTGTAGTAGGAGGAGCTGTAGCGCACATTTTTGGTGGACAAGAACAGAGTTGGGAATTATGGAAGGGGTGATCTATGTTGAAGTATCCCTGATAAAAAAAAAAAAGCCAGGGGCTGACTCAGCCCACCCAGCTCCACCTATAACTAAAATATCTCTTGCTTGTGGACTGTCCCTTTGATTTGCTCATCTGCATTATAGCTTTATGAATATCCACAGTATGCCATTTGTTTAGACTAAATCATTCCATTCAATTCAATAGTCACATGTCAAAGGAAAGCTGGATGAAAGAGTACCGGAAAATGCTGAAGCCTCAGTGGTCATGGTTGGTGAGTATATCCCTTTATTGCCCACTTCCGCTATGTTTAACTTTTCACTTCACTGAAACCTAATACCTTATCTATATAAAAGTCTAATAATTTTGTTAAATATTCTCTCTTTAATAAAGAAAAAAAGAGTCATAGGAGTTCCTGTTAATCTTGTTATGGTTTAACAAAACTACTAAAAGAGCCTGTGTAGATGGGCTTTTGTTCCCTTGAAATGGTCAAATGCAGGTCCAGAAGGAGGTCAACTGCAGGTTGAAAGCACATATCAATAAATTCTGAAAAATCTCAAAGCGTCTGAAGTTGATGTCAAGCTGACCCCTCATCACAAGCCCAAAACCAATCTACACAGGCCCTAAATGGGTTTTCAGATAGTACATAAATTAGTCTTTATATTAATAAAGGGAGAAAGATAGGTGTAGCGCTTTGAATCAGAGTGCAAAAAGAATACTCAAAAGGTGTATATATATATATGAATATGAGTACAATGATAAACAGTGCGCTAATCAATAAAAGTGTTTAAAGCACACACACAGTCCACATCCCAAATCAGGGGGGGCTACAGCTCATGGACATCTAGCCACTATATGTGGCCAACTTATATGGTCAGTACAATTTTTTGTTACTTGCTTTGACTACAATAAATTCAAGTCAAACAGCATTACACTATGTGGCGTCCTTTATTGGGCTCTCCTTGAGAGCACCATCTCCCACAGTGCCTTTTTTGGACTAAGGAGTACTTTTGACGCCCTTGCCATTTGGGGAATCCGGTTTACTGCGGTTCGCGGTGCCATAGAGGATGGTGTGGAGTGCGATCTGACCAGAGCCTGGATGCCAGAGACATACTGAAGAGTTTATCTCTCTACATGCGTAATTTTCACCCTTCCTACCACCATTGATTTGGGATGTGGACTGTGTGTGTGCTTTAAACACTTTTATTGATTAGCGCACTGTTTATCATTGTACTCATATTCATATATATATATATATATATATATATACACCTTTTGAGTATTCTTTTTGCACTCTGATTCAAAGCGCTACACCTATCTTTCTCCCTTTATTGATTATTGAAAGGTTTTTTGGTTACCTTTGTTTGGTGTTTAGCTGCTTACATTTACTTACCCGTAGCGCTCGCTATACCTTTGTTACACCCTTTAGTCTTTATATTAGCTTCCTGTAATTTCTCAAAAAGTATCCAGTCTGGACCTATTGCATTGCATCCTGCTCTCAATCAAACCTAGAAAGCTTGCTGATAGAAGAAGAGAGTTAAGTGACGATCTAATCAGACTGTTTCTTTATTAAGCCACAGTCTGAGGCAGGCCCTTGTCTAATCTTTGTAGCTTTAACTGAAGTAGAGAGTAATTTAGGCAGGATCCATGCTATGCACTTTGACAGGGGTGAATGCATTTCAGGACTGGCTGAACAGAATTAAAAATCTTTTGGCTGCTGAAATAGTTCAAGTCCAGTATTTATTTCAGCTGTGTATTTAGTTGCTTATGTATAGCTCTGTTTTGACTTCATTTTGCAAATTTGCAAAGACTATAGTCTAAAACATAGGTCTCCAAACTTAAACAAAGGGTCAGTTTACTGTCCTTGAGACTTTGGGGGGCAGGCTTTAGCCAGTGGGAGTAGAAAATGGCCTGGTTTCTAGTGGGAGTAAACAATGCTCTATCTTTACTGTCAGTGGAAGGAATAGTGTCCCATGGTTGGTATCAGTGGAGGGAATTCTGCCCCATCGTTAGTGTCAGTAGAAGGAATTGTGCCCTTTCCTTGGTGTCAATGGGAGGAATTGAGCCCTTTCATTGATGTCAATGAGAGGAATACTGCCCCATCGTTTGTGTCAGTGGAAGGAATAGTGCCCCATGGTTGGTACCAGTGGAGGGAATTCTGCCCCATCTTTGGTGTCAGTAGAAGGAATTGTGCCCTTTCCTTGGTGTCAGTGGGAGGAATTGAGCCCTTTCATTGATGTCAATGAGAGGAATAGTGCCCCATCGTTTGTGTCAGTGGATGGAATAGTGGCCCATCATTGATATCATTGGAAGGAATTCTATCCATTCGTTGGTGTCAATGGAAATAATTGTGCACCATCATTCATTGGTGTTGGTGGGAGGAATTCTGCCCTTTTGTTGGTTTCTGTGGGAGGAATAGTGTACCATTATTGGTGCCAGTGACAGGAATTATGCCCCGTTGTTGGTGTCAGTGGATGGAATAATGCCCCATGGATGAGATAAAGGCAAGCAAAGAGCCACATCTGGCCCCCGGACAGCATTTTGGAGACTGCAGATGTAAAATATTGAATATACAGTGAATCTGCCAATCTTTGCTGAATTTTGGTTTAGTTAAATTCACTCTGTCATATTTAATTGTTACTTATTGTTTGTGTTGGGAATTATCACCCAAAAATAAAAAAAAACTATTGGCTAGGAGTGTTGTCTGGCTCACTTTGTCTTTTAATTGTTCTCTTTCTTCTTTTATCACCATCTACCTTCCAGGTAGTCTTCATTCTTCATGCTTTTATCTTCTCCTCCTCATCCTTACTCTTTGTCTGGACCCTCCAGACATGTTCTGCTTATCATGCCATTCTCATCCCCATCATCTACCCACACCACAGGCTGTGCAAACTTTCTGGAGAACCACACATTGGCTTTCATACGTCTGAAGGAGGCCGTTCATCTGGATTCAGTCATCGAAGCTCCTCTTCCTATCAGGTTCATGTTCATCCTTCTTGGCCCCAAGAACGCCACCACCAGCTACCATGAAGTGGGGAGGGCTGTGTCTAGCATGATGGCTGAAAGAGTGAGTAGTATGCCAGATAAAACCTGTGTCTATACTTCTATGTAATGCTAATTATTATGAATACATAGGTGGAGTCAACTCTAAATTTACCACTCATGCGATATTCTTTCATTCCCTTTTTTCAATAATGAATACTGATATTAATTAATTAATTTATTTCAGGTACTTATATAGCACTGTCAATTTACGCAGGGCTTTACACATATATATTGTACATTCACATCAGTCCCTAACCCTCAAGGGGTGTACAATCTAAGGTCCCTAACTCACATTCATACATACACATACTAGGGCCAATTTAGACAGGATCCAATTAACCTACCAGCATGTCTTTGGGGTATTAATAGCATAAACGTACCTCTTGATCTGCCAAAAAATCATTGAGCGAAGTTCTCCACTGCTGGATTACAGGACACCTACCCCTCTTCTCATCCCTTATAGAATCGATGGGTATTTTTCGGTACGGTTTTTTTTTATCCCAGACATACACTTTAATGGGGTTAAGAATAATGCTTTACAGCACTGCAAAATATTTATGCATTATATATAGACGATGAATCAATACAATAGTTCTGACATATTACCCTACAATGATCCTTTCAGATTTCCATTTTATTATATTAACTTTTTTTCAATTTACCAAACTGCTGTTTTAATTATTGACACATTCTTCTCTGCAGGTGTTCCGCACAGAGATGTACCTTGCTGGTGGCCGTGAGGATCTTCTCCAATCTCTAGATGCCTTTTTGGATTGTTGTATAGTTCTTCCTCCCACTGACTCAACAAATGAACAGCTACTGAAGGATCTGGTACCAGTTCAGCAGAACCTGCTTAGGAAGAGATACCAGTCGGTGAAAATTGTGCCAGGTGGACACAAAGGTACATAGAACTCAACATAAACCAGATGTGAAAATTAGGACATGGATGTCCAAACTACTTTGACTGCTATAGCAATATTAAGTCAATGCACATTATCAAGGCATCATGGTGGGCATTTTCTAAGAAGCTGTAAATTGCAATTTCACAGTTTTTAATGCATCTGCCAAGTGATTCTCCACTAAGCTATGTTTTTGTTCAGTTACTTTGACTTAAGGACCATGTACAGTGTGAAATATATATTTCTGAACCATGTGGTTAAGTTTTAACTAGAATTACTGGTTTATAGTACTGATATACCCAGGGGCGGACTGACCATTTGGAAACTCGGACACTGCCCGAGGGCCTGGGGTCAGTAGGGGGCCCCATGAGATGCCCCTGGTACCTTTTTCATAGGCTTTTTTGAGTTTGGCCAAGGACACAGGGGCCCCATGATCCCCTATTGCCCGAGGGTCCCATGAGTTGTCAGTCCGCCCCTGGATATACCCTATGTTTGGAGCTATTTATCCAGCTAGCAAAAGAGCTTGTTGGACCTTGTTAGCCTTCATTAGTGCAAGAAACAGTACATTTTGCTTCTGAGGGATGTATTTCTGGCATAGCATCAAATTGTGCTATTTATTATTACTTCTTTTTTGTTGCACAGATCTAAAAAAAGAGGAGCCCCAAGAAGACCCCCTGCAGAGAACAGGAAAGCCTTTTGGTGGTCTGGTTCGTGACATCAAAAGACGTTACCCCAAGTACCTCAGTGACATACGTGATGCTCTAAACCCGCAGTGTCTGGCTGCTGTCATCTTTATCTACTTTGCTGCCCTCTCCCCTGCCATCACTTTTGGAGGTTTAATGGGTAAGCATCTGATATCAGATGCTGGACATTGTGCCAGCATAATTGGGTAATACACATTAGCATTGCTAGGTTCCTAAAACCCTGTGCACTTAGACTGAAATGCTTTGAGGCTTGTAGGATACCATTAGGAATTAAGGGGAAGGCTATTTCTTGCCATAGTATCCTTTCTGTGTTCTTGATTATCTTTGCTTTTCTCCCTTCATTTGGAATTTTCTTCATTCAGCTGCGCTCACTTAGAATTAAGCCACTGTTTCCACCACACCTTTCATCAATTAAAAAAAAGATCCCTTCTCTGACAGTAGTCACTAGAAAATGTGTCCCCATTGGACTAAGAGTTCCTTTACTCATTCTGAAGACAGCCATAAACGTTTGGATTTCCCATCATTTTCTTTCTTGGTGACAATGGTCATCAGTGCAATTAGTAATATTAAACCTCCTAAGTAGGGGCATAGACAGTAAGTAAAGCCAACAATGGTTCTAACTCTTCTGTACACTATTAAAATCTAGCAAAAATAGGCTTATGGATTTATATTGCATCTCTATGGAGTTTATGGAAAACTTCAGGGACCTTCAATGACAATTTAAAAAACATCATATAGATATACCCATTTATCCTTCTTTACAGCTCAGAAAACACAGAAATGGATGGGTGTCCCAGAGCTGATGGTGTCTACAGCTATTCAGGGTATTCTCTTCTGTCTCCTTGGTGCCCAGCCTCTACTTATTCTAGGTTTCTCTGGACCTCTTCTGGTGTTTGAGGAAGCTTATTTTAACGTAAGTCTTATCCATCATTCTTGATTTTGAGCACAAAGAACCATATGAAATATTTGACCTACCTGTAAGAACATACTATACTTGGATGGAAAATTGTACATTTTCTTTAGAAAAAAAAGACAATGTCAAATTATTTGATTTGAAAGCATTTGAATGTTTAAAAATGCTTTAAAATTATGGTGAACCTTTGAACAATTCAATTATATTTAATCCAATTTATATTGTGCTTTTGGTTTGCAGGCTATACTAGTACTTATATACTATAAAAAAAAGCCTATAAAAAAACATTTAAGGCTATTATCACATACTTAAAATATGTATGAAAATGTTACAGCTTCTCTATAAGCCTGTTGATTTTCAAAATGTTGACTTCCCAAATATTAACCCATATGTAACTTTTAAGGGCAAGAGCAAAATAAAGGAAATTGTCATTGGTCACCAATCCTTACTTTTTGTGCCCCTTAGTTCTGTGACAGCCAAGGCATTGAATACATTGTGGGTCGTGTGTGGATTGGATTGTGGCTGATTCTGATTGTCATCATTGTTGTGGCCTGCGAAGGAAGCTTCCTGGTGCGCTTCATTTCCAGATTCACACAGGAGATATTTTCCTTCCTGATCTCACTCATTTTCATCTATGAGACGTTTGCCAACGTAGCCAAGGTGAGTTGGGGGTCTAAATGACAACACAATGACATTTCACTACTGTACACAAGTGTTAGCACCTACACCTAACTCATGGTCCTGTTATTTGATCATCCATTTAGGTGAAAGGTCTACAAGAACTTACAGGACTGATTCAGTTTTGATATGAGAAATCTCAGGTCAAAATGTACACATCTAGGAGCCATAGAGAGAATTTTCCCAGTTCTCCCACTCGGTAGACAAAACAGCTAATGGAAATCATTAATCTATCTGCATAGTGGACCCCTTAATGTGCTGATGCCTTTATCAATATCAGATTGTGGTATTAAAGGCATCAATTCAGTCTTGGAATGAGGAGCAAAGAAGCAAAGATGTGGAGTGGATATCTAAGTCTTCTTCCTATTGGAAAAAAGAAGACATCTATACTATATATATCTGTACTGAGACATCTATATTTGGAGATTGCAGTAGGGAAGGTATAAGCCCAGAGGGAAGTTCTTGGAAAAAGTTGAAAAAAATGTGGAGTTGACAGCTTAGAAGATGGACATGTGTTAAATAGTCCTACAAGTGTCCTACCATGCATCATAGACTTAGAAATACAGGTTTAAGCAATTAGCAGAATGACTGCAGTCCACTGCAATTGGCCTAATACTAAAAAAACAATTGCTGGGGTCATTCCTAACCTCAAAAGAAGGACATATGGTGCTGTTTCTGCTTCTTGGGAATATACAGTCAGGTCCATAAATATTGGGACATCGACACAATTCTAACATTTTTGGCTCTATACACCACCACAATGGATTTGAAATTAAACGAACAAGATGTGCTTTAACTGCAGACTGTCAGCTTTAATTTGAGGGTATTTACATCCAAATCAGGTGAACGGTGTAGGAATTACAACAGTTTGCATATGTGCCTCCCACTTGTTAAGGGACCAAAAGTAATGGGACAGAATAATAATCATAAATCAAACTTTCACTTTTTAATACTTGGTTACAAATCCTTTGCAGTCAATTACAGCCTGATGTCTGGAATGCATAGACATGACCAGACGCTGGGTTTCATCCCTGGTTATGCTCTGCCCGGCCTCTACTACACCTGTCATCAGTTCCTGCTTGTTCTTGGGGCATTTTCCCTTCAGTTTTGTCTTCAGCAAGTGAAATGCATGCTCAATCAGATTCAGGTCAGGTGATTGACTTGGCCATTGCATAACATTCCACTTCTTTCCCTTAAAAAACTCTTTGGTTGCTTTTGCAGTATGCTTTAGGTCATTGTCCATCTGCACTGTGAAGCGGCATCCAATGAGTTCTGAAACATTTGGCTGAATATCAGCAGATAATATTGCCCGAAACACTTCAGAATTCATCCTGCTGCTTTTGTCAGAAGTCACATCAATAAATACAAGAGAACCAGTTCCGTTGGCAGCCATACATGCCCACGCCATGACACTACCACCACCATGCTTCACTGATGAGGTGGTATGCTTAGGATCATGAGCAGTTCCTTTCCTTCTCCATACTCTTCTCTTCCCATCACTCTGGTACAAGTTGATCTTAGTCTCATCTGTCCATAGGATGTTGTTCCAGAACTGTGAAGGCTTTTTTAGATGTCGTTTGGCAAACTCTAATCTGGCCTTCCTGTTTTTGAGGCTCACCAATGGTTTCCATCTTGTGGTGAACCCTCTGTATTCACTCCGGTGAAGTCTTCTCTTGATTGTTGACTTTGACACACATACACCTACCTCCTGGAGAGTGTTCTTGATCTGGCCAACTGTTGTGAAGGGTGTTTTCTTCACCAGGGAAAGAATTCTTCAGTCATCCACCACAGTTTTCTGTGGTCGTCCGGGTCTTTTGGTGTTGCTGAGCTCACTGGTGCGTTCCTTCTTTTTAAGAATGTTCCAAACAGTTGTTTTGGCCACGCCTAATGTTTTTGCTATCTCTCTGATGGGTTTGTTTTGTTTTTTTCAGCCTAATGATGGCTTGCTTCACTGATAGTGACAGCTCTTTGGATCTCATCTTGAGAGTTGACAGCAACAGATTCCAAATGCAAATAGCACACTTGAAATGAACTCTGGACCTTTTATCTGCTCATTGTAATTGGGATAATGAGGGAATAACACACACCTGGCCATGGAACAGCTGAGAAGCCAATTGTCCCATTACTTTTGGTCCCTTAACATGTGGGAGGCACATATGCAAACTGTTGTAATTCCTACACCGTTCACCTGATTTGGATGTAAATACCCTCAAATTAAAGCTGACAGTCTGCAGTTAAAACACATCTTGTTCGTTTCATTTCAAATCCATTGCGGTGGTGTATAGAGCCAAAAATGTTAGAATTGTGTCGATGTCCCAATATTTATGGACCTGACTGTAGTACCAGTTTGTATAGTGTACTGGATCCCACTAAATAGGAAACAGGTCGAATTTGCATAAGCATTTTACACAATATTATACATTTGTTTTTAAATGACTAATTAGGTAAATGACTAATTTTCCATTTCTTACACAGATCTTCATAGCACATCCGCTCATAGGGTCCTATAATGTATCCGTAGTGTTTTTACCAGACCATCCCCAACCAAACACAGCTCTGCTCTCTCTCGTTCTCATGGCTGGAGCCTTCTTTATTGCCTACTTCCTGCGTCAGTTCAAGAACAGTAGCTTCTTCCCTGGCAAGGTAAGGATGGTCCTTAAATATTAAGTCATCGAACCACTCAAAAAGGCCACTCAAAACTGGTATTTCATTGTTGTGTTTATGCCAAGTACTAGCAATAACAATTAAAATAAACTAATAAATAAATATTCGGTTCATGTATGGAACCATTATCCATCAAGGTTAAAAAAAAACAGAATACTTAGACTGGTTCTTCGTCCCACTGTTACTCAATTCTTGGGATATCCAAGAGCTCCAAAAATTTAGAACTGGTTTTCACAATCAGAAGACCCCCCACTTTCATGAACTTGAAGTTCCAGCTGCCTCAATCATCTACTTGATAGCAGGCTATGCTTTGAATAGAATTGTGATTATATCTCATTGGGTTGTATTGTATCTATCAGCAAATTAACCAAAATGTTTCTCTTTCAGCTCCGTCGTATCATTGGAGACTTTGGTGTCCCTATTGCCATTCTTGTCATGGTGTCAATTGATTTCTTTATTAAGGATACATACACAAAGGTGAGCCTGTTTCCAGTTAATGTGGTGTAATATAATGCCATATGTTCAGATTGTAGGAATGTTCATTTATAAAGTGATCTGGATGCATGTACATACAGTGAAGGAAATACGTATTTGATCCCCTGCTGATTTTGAATGTTTGCCCACTCACAAAGAAATAATCAGTCTAAAAATCAAATGGTAGGTGTATTATAACACAGAGACAGAATAGCAGCAAAAAATTTAAAAGAAATGCATGTCTAACAAAGGATGCACTGATTTGCATGTTCATGAGGGAAGTAAGTATTTGATTCCCTTCACAAAACATGACTTAGTACTTGGTGGCAAATCCCTTGTTGGCAATCACAGAGGTCAGATGTTTCCTGTAGTTGGCCACCAGGTTTGCACACATCTCAGGAGGGATTTTGGCCCACTCCTCTTGGCAGATCCTCTCCAAGTCATTACGGTTTGGTGGCTGACCTTTGGTAACTCGAACTTTCAGCTCCCTCCATAGATTTTCAATTGGATTAAGGTCTGCAGACTGGTTAGACCACTCCAAGACCTTAATGTGCTTCTTCTTGAGCCACTCCTTTGTTGCCTTGGCCTTGTATTTTGGGTTATTGTCATGCTTGAACACCCATCCACGACCTATTGTCTGTTTCTTTGTGAGTGGGCAAACATTCAAAATCAGCAGGGGATCAAATACTTATTTTCTTCACTGTACATTGAAGAGAAACTAAATGATGGTTGTATGCAATACATATTTTGAGATACTATAACAGTATTATTATTTTTTATATGACTTTCACTTTCATAAAAGATGGACATTACATATTTATGTTATTGTGTTAAACAAAGAGATTTTAAATTAAGCCACACCAGGAGTTCATTGTTCAATTTGACTTGCTGCAGCTTCTAATGCATTGTGAAACATTCACAGTGTGCAGCAAAATCAGAGCAGATATGCACGTAAAAATGTGCAAAACGTAAGGTACCGCTGGAGTTCAGATTTCACTCCAAGCCGTTTAGAAAATTTGAGCTTATGCCTATTTTCACATGCATGTTCTGATATAAAAATTATAATCTATATTCCCTGTGTTTCCAGAAACTGTCTCTTCCCAAGGGTCTTAGTGTTTCCCGACCTCAAGATCGAGACTGGTTCATCTCACCATTGGGACTAAACACTACCATTAATCCTTTCCCTATCTGGATGATGTTTGCCTCTATAGTCCCTGCCTTGCTTGTCTTCATCCTCATCTTCATGGAATCTCAAATTACCACGTAAGAATCTAGCAGATCTTGCAGCCAGGTTCTAAAGATGGAAATAGACCTCATGTTGTGGCTTTGCTGCCTGACAGCCCAATCCTAACTCAAAACTAACAAAATGCAACAAAAAATGAACACTTTCCTTTTAGATACTTTTTGCAGCAGCAGAATGAGAACTATTGCCATCAAATTAGAGTCCTTATTTGTCCATGTCCACCTCATCTATCAGCTGATGATCTGTGATGATGTGTGGCAGTTGAAGGACGTATATGGAACAAGTCATTTGAAGAACCATCTGCTGCCAATTATAGAAGGTGAAACACCTTGGTGACATAGTGTGGTGGAGTAGCTATACCCTACTTCATATTCCTCATACTAGTCTTGGGGTAGCGAAGGTCACCAAGTCACTGTCTTTGATGTAGTGAGCATGATATAAATTGGGGTATGGCCAATTCTTCAAACACATGGGTGTTTTTCTTCATCATGACATAGGCACTTTAGGGTACCCTTTGGTGTTAGATATCCATTACAAGATCCTGGCAACCTGGGAAGGTTTGGCTGAAGATATTGTCTATGGTCATTCTACATAACATACAATATATATAAAGGAAAAGGACTAATAAACATATCTGAGTAAAAACTAAAGGTGGCTGCTCCAGTTTGTGCCTCCATGCAATGGATAGAAATTTGGAATAGTACTAGCATATAATTTCTTCATTGCTCTGCAAAATTTCTCAACTATTAACCTCTTAAGGCCATAATTGTCTTAGGACATCCTTTTGGTGAACATTAAAGCAATTTAAACTAAACCTGCCCAACAACAGGCACCACAGGTTTGGACGATATCTGTGATGGGCCCCTTGTTCCCTGGTTTTACTTAGTTACTAAGGCCTTACATTACCTAATGTTGTGCTAAGCCTCACCCCAGAGATAGGATCCACCCAACTATTATTCCATCTTTTTTATGGCCACTGTGAAATTCTCATTTGACAGGAGAAGGCAAGTTGGTAAGACTTAGCTTAGGGAGCAGGATCTAGTCCCACACCTGACAAAGTTAACTTCCTATTATTACAAAAGTATAACCAGGATCAGAAAGATGCACCAAAGACACTTTTCAACAATGGTAATAGCAGGTACCCAGTATTACCTGTTTCAAGAAAGGACTTTTATTTAAAATCTTTAAGATGGTAGACCATTTTTCTTTAACTTGGCCACATCATTTGGAAGTTTCAGCAGCATATGGTCAGCCTTACAACAGCAATAAATATATATACAGTATAGTGTGTTTATTTCCCCCTCTAAAGCAGGTGCCTGATCTTTCTATCTGTCCTGCAGGCTCATCGTCAGTAAACCAGAGAGGAAAGCAGTGAAGGGCTCTGGATTCCACTTGGATCTCTTGCTGATTGTGGGAATGGGTGGTGTATGTGCCCTCTTTGGATTACCTTGGCTCAGCGCCACAACAGTGCGTACAGTCAGCCATGCCAACGCTCTCACCATCATGTCAAAAGGAGAAAAGCCTCAGATAGAGCGTGTTATCGAACAAAGGGTCAGTGGACTGCTGGTGGCTCTTCTTGTGGGTAAGTATATTCAATGTGTATCAAATATTGTCTTGGCTAGCAGGTGGATAACAGGGTGGTCTTGGTTTAGTGAGTGTAGACTAGTTGTTGGAGTGTGGTAAACACTGAAGCTTGGAACTACCAACGGTTATGTCATGTTCATGAAGAATAGCAGAGGACTTTATCAGCACGTTGACTGCAAGGGTTGTTCCTATACAGCCCAATAATTACTTTCTGTAGACTTCAAGCATTGCTTGTCATCTTTTGGCCCTAGTAAGTATTAACAAAACAAGCAGGTCCCAACCCATCTTCTGCTACAAAGTAAGTACATTGATGATGTTCGAACTTTAAAGCTGTTCTAAAGGCATTTTGTAATTAAAGTAATAAACATGGTATTCCCACCTCTGTTCAATGGTTTTGCAGAGAGTGTCCCCAGCCGCTGATCTTGGCTCCTCCTCTTCTGTGTGTCTTCCTTTAGCAAAAGGCTTGCTGTTGGGACATACATGTGAGCTTGCACCCAAGCTGGGCTGTGTGCATCTATAGGCAAACACAGTGCAGCTCGGCTCCATCCCTGCTCCCTCTTTACATCATTTGATTGACAGCAGCAGGAGCCAATGACTCTTGCTGCTCTCAGCAAAGCTTGTGAGAGCATAGAGAGGGTAGAGAAGACTGGCAGCCGGGCATAGAGCTGGATCGATATAGGAGTCAAGTAAGTGTTGGGGGAGATCAGTAAGTGGCAAAACATTTTTACCTTAATGTAGGGAATGCATTAAAATTACCTTTAGAACCACTTTAAGTTATTGATGCTTATTAGTACTTGAAATGTATTTTATCAATGCTGTGCTGATACTGTCCCAAACATATATTGGGTACAAAAGCCGGCTCATGTTGGGAGCCACACTTTGTTCTTTTCATCTGAGTTTATGGAAATATAAAGTCTGTTTATATGGATACTTCGAATATAGTTTGATATCAAAAAAGAACTTGGTAACATTTAGCTGGTTTGAGCTACCAGGACACCGGAAGGGTGCATGTGTGCACATTTATCAGCATCAGACAAGAATCACAATGGTCCCAGCACTTATGCAACTCTTGTGTGAATGAGCAGATATATTCCCATCCCTTGTCCTTGGGGAGAAATGTACTCATCTGGAACACTATTTCAATCTTTGGGGCCCTCTCATATCTTGTACTACTGCTACCACTCCACTGCAGATCTTGTCATATGTAACAGCTGAGCTTGGCCCCATCCCCTAGAGCAGTGGTTCTCAACCTGTGGGTCGCGACCCTTTTGGGGGTCGAACAACCCTTTCACAGGGGTCACCTAAGACCTTCGGAAAACACATATTTCCAGTGTGTAAAGAGCAGCTACTGTGTAGAAAGCAGCTGCTGTGTTGAAAGCAGCAGTATTGGAGGTAAAACGACACTTCATGAATTATAATTACTGGGTAAATAATTTTATGGTTGGAGGCAGGGGCGGACTGACCATTTGGAAACTCAGGCACTGCCTGAGGGCCCGGGGTCAGTGGGGGGCCCCATGAGATGCCCCTGGTACCTTTTTTCATAGGCTTTTTTGAGTTTGGGCAAGGACACAGCGGCCCCATGATCCCCTATTGCCCCCTGGTTGGGGGTCACCACAACATAAGGAACTGTATTAAAGGGTTGCGGCATTAGGAAGGTTGAGAACCACTGACCTAGAGCCTCCTAGACCTTTCTATTTGTGATTGAGGCCATCTATTACTTGTAGAAATAATGGGGAAACCTTGGGGTGGGAAGAAGGCCTTGAGAGTTACATATAACTTCAGCTGTCTGTTTGTCTGGATCTACATTTTGACAATTAGTTTTACAGGTTATCTCTGCTTAGAAAAAATATGTGAAATATATTTTAAAAATATTCTTCCCAAATATATTGCCATATATTTGAAATACTACAATTTTGTCCATATTCAATATATATATATACATACGTACGTACGTACGTACATACATACATACATACATACACACACATATATATATATATATATATATATATATATATATATACACATACATACACATACATACAAATATACACACTGCATGTTGAAATGCGTTATTATTACAAAATATTTTTAAAAATACATTTCAAATATACTGTATGTCTTTAATAATACATATCTACATTTTTGGAATGCATTTACAAGTATATGTTAAAATATCTTTTTTATATGTTATGTGTATATATATATATATATACAGTCAGGTCCATAAATATTGGGACATCGACACAATTCTAACATTTTTGGCTCTATACACCACCACAATGGATTTGAAATGAAACAAACAAGATGTGCTTTAACTGCAGACTGTCAGCTTTAATTTGAGGGTATTTACATCCAAATCAGGTGAACAGTGTAGGAATGACAACACTTTGCATATGTGCCTCCCACTTGACAAGGGACCAAAAGTAATGGGACAAAATAATAATCATAAATCAAACTTTCACTTTTTAATACTTGGTTACAAATCCTTTGCAGTCAATTACAGCCTGAAGTGTGGAACGCATAGACATCAGCAGACGCTGGGTTTCATCCCTGGTGATGCTCTGCCAGGCCTCTACTGCAACTGTCTTCAGTTCCTGCTTGTTCTTGGGGCATTTTCCCTTCAGTTTTGTCTTCAGCAAGTGAAATGCTCAATCGGATTCAGGTCAGGTGACTGACTTGGCCATTGCATAACATTCCACTTCTTTCCCATAAAAAACTCTTTGGTTGCTTTTGCAGTATGCTTTGGGTCATTGTCCATCTGCACTGTGAAGCGGCGTCCAATGAGTTCTGAAGCATTTGGCTGAATATGAGTAGATAATATTGCCCGAAACACTTCAGAATTCATCCTGCTGCTTTTGTCAGCAGTCACATCATCAATAAATACAAGAGAACCAGTTCCATTGGCAGCCATACATGCCCACGCCATGACACTACCACCACTATGCTTCACTGATGAGGTGGTATGCTTAGGATCATGAGCAGTTCCTTTCCTTCTCCATACTCTTCTCTTCCCATCACTCTGGTACAAGTTGATCTTGGTCTCATCTGTCCATAGGATGTTGTTCCAGAACTGTGAAGGCTTTTTTACATGTCGTTTGGCAAACTCTAATCTGGCCTTCCTGTTTTTGAGGCTCACCAATGGTTTACATCTTGTGGTGAACCCTCTGTATTCACTCTGGTGAAGTCTTCTCTTGATTGTTGACTTTGACACACATACACCTACCTCCTGGAGAGTGTTCTTGATCTGGCCAACTGTTGTGAAGGGTGTTTTCTTCACCAGGGAAAGAATTCTTTGGTCATCCACCACAGTTGTTTTCCGTGGTCTTCCAGGTTTTTTGGTGTTGCTGAGCTCACCGGTGCGTTCCTTCTTTTTAAGAATGTTCCAAACAGTTGTTTTGGCCATGCCTAATGTTTTTGCTATCTCTCTGATGGGTTTGTTTTGTTTTTTCAGCCTAATGATGGCTTGTTTCACTGATAGTGACAGCTCTTTGGATCTCATCTTGAGAGTTGACAGCAACAGATTCCAAATGCAAATAGCACACTTGAAATGAACTCTGGACCTTTTATCTGCTCATTGTAATTGGGATAATGAGGGAATAACACACACCTGGCCATGGAACATCTGATAAGCCAATTGTCCCATTACTTTTGGTCCCTTAAAAAGTGAGAGGCACTTATGCAAACTGTTGTAATTCCTACACCGTTCACCTAATTTGGATGTCAATACCCTCAAATTAAAGCTGACAGTCTGCAGTTAAAGCACATCTTGTTTGTTTCATTTCAAATCCATTGTGGTGGTGTATGAAGCCAAAAATGTTAGAATTGTGTTGATGTCCCAATATTTATGGACCTGACTGTATATATATATATATATATATATATATATATATAATTGAATATGGCCAAAATTGTAGTATTTCAAATATATGGCAATATATTTGGGAAGAATATTTTTTAAATATATATTTTTCTTCCATATGGGGGGTTTACTCTTATTTTATCTTTATTTTAATTACAGCGCTTTTAATATCAAATTAATTATCAAAGTGATGTTTTAAATAACTGTATCAGGGTAATTCTAAGAGACATCTGCATCGAAGAATTTGGTGGACTTGTAGTTTTGTTCTAATGTGTGTGCAAGATGGTGTACATGTATATTTAATCAGAATGCATGCATTGCCCTCCTCTGACTGTCATAAACCACGTTCTGCCTGGAGCTACAGTGACCTCTCACTCCTTCCTTTCTGACAAAGACTATAAAACAAGACAGGATGAAGTTCACCTTGAGGGTGTACAGATTTATAGGAAACACAAAATAGAAACTGGGTCATAAATAGATGTAAACTACACACAATGGGATGTGAACAGGCAAGGACCTAGATGCAGAGAAGCATGGAGAATAGTATGTGCCAACATTTTATAATACTTTTTGTCACTAGTCCCACTATTCTTGGAGGAACATGAATCACTATATAACTAATCATAATGACTGGAAAAAAAATTATTTCAATGCAGCAGGCAAAGGTCCAACAATTCCAGGAACCAGGAGTGTCTCACTGCTGTATTATTATTATTATAATTATTATTATTTATTTATTTTTTTACAATATGTAGTATGCAGTAGGAAATGTAATTCCCCCTACTGAGCCCCAGAGAAGCCAGAGATGTAAATCCAGGAACTCCAAAACCTCTTTGGGGCCCAGTCTAAGATTGCTTTCATATTGCTAGTGAAACCTTACACTTCCATAACTGTGAGCATAAACCCCTTCTCTCACATCAAACCCAATGAAAGTGCTTTGCTGGCCAATAATGACATTTTGATTGGTCTATAGCCAGCACATGAGCAGGACATAGCATCAGGATGGGGTTTAGGTCCAAAATGAAGGCCTCATTAAAAAACTATAAGCAATATCACATGGATGTTTTTCTTGTCAAATCAGTAGTCACTTTTTTATATTGTTTTTCAGAATGGATGACAGGTTCACTTCAATATGAAGTTGTGGCCAGGCTATGGATATTTACACATTTTAACGAGGAGTAATTGAGCTTTAAAACAAACCCTCACTTACCTTTGTAGCTGCGGGCACTTTGAAGCAATTCATCCTCAAAGTTCACAGTAGGAGCACCGAAGTTCTTCCCTCAGCAGCTTAGCTCCCAGTGCTGACCCCCCCAGCAGCGATTCGTTAAATCAGTTTTCTCTCCCAGCACAGACTTAGCAGCTCAGCTTCCCCTAGTCCCCCTCCCATCCGATGGGGGAACAGGGAACGTTGAACTGCTGAGAAAACTATGACTTCAGTGCTCCTGATGTGAACTTTGAATCGCTCCACAGTGTCTGCAGCTACCGAGGTCAATGTGGGTTTGTTTTAAAGTTTGTTTGCTGCATGTCAAAGTGTATGTAAATGCTAATGCAAGTACACATGGGGGAATATTGGCCGAAATCAGGCATTACAGAAGAAATTGGGCGACTCTCAGCCAGTGTGTACAGATGCCTGTTCGACAGGCTTCCATTGAACGAACATGCTTGAAAATCATCAGCCAATGGCTGCGAGCGCTAACCAGTGTGTTCCGGCGGGGGGCAGTCCCCCTGTCAGAATACAATAGCACAGGGGGGAGATCGCTGTACTAACATCTCTTGTTCTGTTAGTGCAGCGATCTGTCAGTTTTATTTTTTTTGTTCAGCCCGATCAGGTGAACGAAATAAAAACGTATAGTGTGCCCTAGGCTTCAAAATGAATTTCTTTTATTTGCTTCATTTTGATCTGGTCATTATACCATTCAAATCATCTTGTTATACCTGTTTGATAAGTGCAAAAAGTACATGCTAGTGCTGCCAGAGATCCTTGTCAGCTGATAAACTTCTGTGTTCTCTGCTTGTGCTGCATTTTTATCAGATACATAGTAAGGTTGAAAAATTACGCAAGGATTCCAAGCAATCTCTCAAGACTACTACCAGGGGCGGACTGACAACTCATGGGGCCCCCAGGCAATAGGGGATCATGGGGCCCCTGTGTCCTTGCCCAAACTCAAAAAAGCCTATGAAAAAGGTACCAAGGGCATATCATGGGTCCCCCTACTGACCCCGGGCCCTCGGGCAGTGCCCGAGTTTCCAAATAGTCAGTCCGCCCCTGACTACTACTACTCCTCATGAGAAGGAGTGTGCTCTGTAATCCTTTTTTTAGGGTGCTCCTCACAGTATGGTGTGTAAGTGTTGTCACCCTAGAACAGGAAGGCACCACATTTAAGGACTGGTAAGCTGTAGAATATTACATTTCTGTTGATCAGTTTAGGTACATGTTAACATTTATATACTTGAACGTCCTGAGCCTGGACACAGGTTTGAATAAAACACAGATAACAGACTGTTTATCTCAATAGATTTTAGATAGGTACACTAGCTCAAATGAAACAAGTTTCCATGGCTCTCATAGTAATCTACAGCCGGCAATAGATGGAGCGATTTATAAAAGATATAGGGTCTCGGATTAAAAATCCCATTTCAGTCTTTGCAGATGACACCAAGCTGTGCAGTGGAATAACGTCCTTACAGGATGTCTTCAACTTACAAGCCGACCTCAATGCTCTGTGTAATTGGGCAACTATGTGGCAAATGAGGTGTAATCAGGGGTGGACTGACCATTCGGGTACTCGGGCACTGCTCGAGGGCCCGGGGTCAGTAGGGGGCCCCATGAGATGCCCCTGGTACCTTTTATAGGCTTTTTTGGGTGTGGTTTGAGTGTGGACGAGGACTCAGGGGCCCCATGATCCCCTATTGCCCGGGGGCCCCATGAGTTGTCAGTCCGCCCCTGGGTGTAATGTTGATAAATGTAAGGTTCTGCACTTGGGGGCTAAGAATATGCATGCGTCATACATACTAGGGGGGGTACAACTGGGGGAATCAATGGTGGAGAAGGATCTGGGGGTTCTGGTAGATCACAAGCTTAATAATAACATGCAATCCCAAGCTGCGGGTTCTAAAGCGAGCAAAATCCTCTCTTGTATTAAAAGAGGTATAGACTCCAGACAGAGAGATATCATTTCCCCCGGTACAAATCATTAGTAAGACCTCATCTGGAATATGCAGTTCAGTTTTGGGCACCAATTCACAAAAAGAACATTGGGGAACTGGAAAAAGTGCAGAGAAGGACAACCAAACTGATAAGAGGCATGGAGGAGCTCAGCTATGAGGAAAGATTAGAGGAACTGAATTTATTCCCTCTTGAGAAGAGGAAACTAAGGGGGGATATGATCTCCATGTATAATACATAAGGGGGGGTATGATCAACATGTATAATACATAAGGGGGGATATGATCTCCATGTATAATACATAAGGGGGATATGATCTCCATGTATAATACATAAGGGGGGATATGATCTCCATGTATAATACATAAGGGGAGATATGATCTCCATGTATAATACATAAGGGGGGATATGATCTCCATGTATAATACATAAGGGGGGGATATGATCACCATGTATAATACATAAGGGGGGGATATGATCTCCATGTATAATACATAAGGGGGGGATATGATCTCCATGTATAAAACATAAGGGGGGGATATGATCTCCATGTATAATACATAAGGGGGATATGATCTCCATGTATAATACATAAGGGGGGATATGATCTCCATGTATAATACATAAGGGGGGATATGATCTCCATGTATAATACATAAGGGGGGATATGATCTCCATGTATAATACATAAGGGGGGATATGATCACCATGTATAATACATAAGGGGGGATATGATCTCCATGTATAATACATAAGGGGGGATATGATCTCCATGTATAATACATAAGGGGGGGATATGATCTCCATGTATAATACATAAGGGGGGATATGATCTCCATGTATAATACATAAGGGGGGATATGATCTCCATGTATAATACATAAGGGGGGATATGATCTCCATGTATAATACATAAGGGGGGATATGATCACCATGTATAATACATAAGGGGGGATATGATCTCCATGTATAATACATAAGGGGGATATGATCTCCATGTATAATACATAAGGGGGATATGATCTCCATGTATAATACATAAGGGGGGATATGATCTCCATGTATAATACATAAGGGGGATATGATCTCCATGTATAATACATAAGGGAGGATATGATCTCCATGTATAATACATAAGGGGGGATATGATCTCCATGTATAATACATAAGGGAGGATATGATCTCCATGTATAATACATAAGGGGGGATATGATCTCCATGTATAATACATAAGGGGGGATATGATCTCCATGTATAATACATAAGGGGGGATATGATCACCATGTATAATACATAAGGGGGGATATGATCTCCATGTATAATACATCAGTGGTTCATATAGTGAACTCGGTGTAGAGTTATTCACCCTGAGGTCATCACAGAGGACAAGGGGGTACTCTTTACGTCTGGAGGAAAATAAATTTAATCTCCAAACACGGAAAGGTTTCTTCACTGTGAGAGCTGTGAAAATGTGGAATAGACTCCCTCAAGAGTTGGTTCTGGCCAGCTCAGTGGATTGCTTTAAAAAAGGTCTGGATTATTTCCTAGATACACAGAATATAACTGGATACTAACATTTGAAGGTAAAGTTGATCCAGGGAATATTTGATTGCCTCTCGGGGGATCAAGAAGGAATTTTTTTTTCCTGCAGGAGCAAATTGCATCGTGCTTTGCTGTTTTTTTTTGCCTTCCTCTGGATCAACTGTGGGTGTAGGATTATAACTTTTTTTTTTTTTATGGTTGAACTGGATGGACTTTTGTCTTTTTTCAGCCAGACTAAGTATGTAACTATGATTTTCTTTCCTGCAATTGTGTTGCCTGTGTTGTCAACACAGTCAGTGAGGAAATCCCTCCCGCGGAGCTATTGTGCTCTCCCCATGGTAGGGTGGGGGGAGCCGTCCCTACCAGGAGAACACAGTACTTAATTCTAGTGGCTATAATAGCCACTGGCAATAATCTCATGTAAAATCTGACAGGCTGCTTGTACTAAAGTTGATCAATTGATCAACTTGGGTACATCCAACCTGCCCATACACTCTTCTAATTTCGGCTGGTCCCTGCTGAACTGGCCAAGATTTGAACTGTCAATGGCCGGCTTAAGGATTTCTATACATACTTGCCCAATACTTGTCTTTACATTTTAATGTATTCAACTGCAATCTTCCCTTTCCTTGCAGGTCTCTCAATCTTAATGGAACCAGTTCTGTCCCTCATCCCATTGGCCGTTCTTTTTGGTATCTTCCTGTACATGGGTGTCACCTCTCTGAGTGGAATACAGCTGTTTGACCGGATCTTGCTTACTCTAAAGCCTCCTAAATATCACCCAAAGGAGTCCTATGTCACTAGGGTAAGAACTGACAGGGATTGATAGGGAAATAGGGCAGTTATGATGGAAAGGAGAATAGTTAATGTAGAATAATGATGCTAAGCACAATGAAAAAGTTGAATATTAAACTCGTAATGGTAATGAGAAATAATAAAAGATTAGGTAAAAACAGTACAATAAAAAGAAAATATAGATATAAAGGGCAGTTACAAAACATTTTTAGCTAATTGGATTATGTTTTCAAAATTCATTCAGCAAAATTTCAAAAAGTTCAACCTTTCATCATGAGAAAGCCATCCTTTAGCTTTCATCAAATGGCATTACCTTCCCAAAATGAGAGGCTGTAGCAGGGGGCTAATGTGTGATAGACATTTGTGAACACAGCCAAGACTGTACAGGATTTAAAAAAAAGGGTCTTCTCTGAGCTAGGATCTCAGTCCAGAAAGTAGTCGTAGACCTTGAATGATGCCTACACAAAGATGGATCAACCCTTCCAGAAAGAAAAGCAGATGAAGGCATTGTCAGGGGGGAGTATTGTGATCTCTAAGATCAGCAAATACCTGCAAATGTTAAAATTACATTTTACGTAGCATACATATACATGGGATGAAAAGAAAATATTTGTGATGCCAGGTTTGTTTTAATGCTTGGCTGTAGGTTCCATTACTGAAAGTGAATATTGCCTATTGTTGACTTTTTCCTCTAGGTAAAGACTTGGCGCATGCACGTCTTCACTCTGATCCAGATGATCTGCCTGGTGGGGCTGTTTGCAGTAATGTTAACCCCTGCCTCTCTGGCTTTGCCCTTCCTCCTCATCCTCACCGTGCCACTCCGCAAATTCCTTCTTCCCAAAATCTTTAGCAGCCTGGAACTCAAGTGTGTAAGTATTTCTGAAAACTCTTGTAAGCTTCTTGGTTGTTTGAGACCCAATGCTTTGCACAAATAATACTGAATACAAGAGCAGGACTAAAACCTTATGGGCTGGGGCGGACTGACAACTCATGGAGCCCCCGGGCAATGGGGGATCATGGGGCCCCTGTGTCCTTGCCCACACTCAAAGCACACCCAAAAAAGCCTATAAAAGGTACCAGGGGCATTTCATTGGGCCCCATACTGACCCTGGGCAGTGCTTGAGTGCTCGAATGGTCAGTCCGCCCCTGCTTATGGGGCTATTGGATTGCTACAAAGTCCAGAAAAATAGGGTGCCTTGCATAGACTCGCTGTGTAATAGTACAGTATATTTTAAATCAGTGCTTCTTAACCTTGGTGAGACCAGGGCACGGTAAAATCTTCCTAACCCTTCCATGCCTCAACAGTAAATAAAAGATTTATACTCATGTAGAATTCAAATATATGTTTAAAATGCATAAAAATGGGGAGTAACCAGTAAAAAATAATTTAAATAGACACAATTACAAAAATTAGAATAGCTGCTCAAATAACTGGTGTCAGTGGGATAGTGACCCTCAGGGAAGAATACTCTTTAAAATCAGTGGTGCCAGTGGGATAGTGACCCTCAGGGATGAATAGTCCTTCAGACCACTGGTGTCAGTGGGATAGTGGGCCCCAGGGATAAATAGTCCTTCAAATCAGTGGTGTCAGTGAGATAGTGGGCCCCAGGGATATATAGTCCTTCAAATCATTGGTGTAAGTGGGATAGTGGTCCCCAGGGATTAATAGTCCTTCCAATTACTGGTGTCAGTTGGATAGTGGGCCCCATGGAAGAATAATTCTTCAAATCATTGGTGTCAGTGGGATAGTGACCCCCTAGGGAAGAATAGTCCTTCAGATCATTGGCATCATTGTGATAATGGGCCCCAAGGATAAATAGTACTTCAAATCCTTGATGTCAGTGGAATAGTAACCCCCTGGGAAGAATAGTCCTTCAAATAAGTAGTGTGAGTGGGATAGTGAGCCCCAAAGATAAATAGTCCTTTAAATCACTGGTGAGAGTGGAATAGTGAGCCCCAGGGAAGAATAGTCCTTCAAATCATTGGTTTCAGTGGAATTGTGAGCCCCAAGGAAGAATAGTCCTTCAAATTATTAGTGTCAGTGGGATAGTGACCCCTACGGAAGAACAGTCTTTCAAATCATTGGCATCAGTGGAATAGTGGGCCCCAAGGATAAATAGTCCTTCAAATCACTGGTGTCAGTGTAATAATGGGCCCCAGGGAATCAAAGTCCTTCAAATCATTGGTGTCAGTGGGATAGTGAATTGTAGGGAAAGATAGTTCTTCAGGTTATTGGTGTCAATGGGATAGTGGGCCCCAAGGATAAATAGTCATTCAAATCATTGGTGTCAGTGGGATAGTGGATTGTAGAGAAGAATAGTTCTTCAGGTTATTGGTGTCAATAGGATAGTGGGCCCCAAGGATAAATAGTCATTCAAATCATTGGTGTCAGTGGGATAGTGGGCCCCAGGGAAAAATAGTCCTTGAAATCACCGGTGTCAGGGGATAGTGGGACCCAAAGACAAATAGTTCTTCAAATCATTGGTGTCAGTGGGCTAGTGAACCTCAGGGAAGAATAGTCCTTCAAATCATTGGTGTCAGTGAGATAGTGGGCCATAGGGGCAGGGGGCTGGCTGAGAACCACTGTTCTAAATCAGTAGCATTTCCCACCATATTCATCAAAGCAAAATATACCTCTACTATTGTTGTAGTTGTATTGACTGTTGACAAATGAACCACTTTAACCAGATAGGTGGTATGTACCACAAGTGGTATGTGTGAGTGATTGGGGGGGGGGGTTTAAATAAAGAGATACACATATACAGATGGGATCTTATGAAGAATCCCTCAGAATCTCTGTTTACGGTTGAGAAAATCATTTATAGGTGAATCAAGAGATCAGCAGGTAATCTTTTATATCTTATGGAACTTCTTTACCTGGAGCACTGAGGTTGTATTCCAATGTCTACATATGTGTTTTTTTTCTCTGTTTTTCACCCTCATCTACCCCATGAGGCCATAGCACACTATCAATGTTGTAGAAGCTACAAATCTCTGTGCTTGTTTTCTCTGGAGATTTGTAGCTGGCTACTAAGCTACAAAATGTCTCGTGTGATATGGGCCTAAGCCCCAATGAATTAGAGGAACCTGCTGCTTTAGCAACAATGACACATAAGCAATCTGGTCACTGGTGGCAAATTCTAATGAGCTTGGGTTTGGTCTGAACCCAAGTTCAGTAGAACCCAGACGGAAGCTGCCATTGCCAAGCCAATCAGCTGTGACCAGGACATTCCCCTCCCTGCAGCTGCATGTACACAAAAAGACGGTGATCTTCACGACAACCTTAGTCTAGTATGGCCACATTACCACATAGTATTTGATCAATGACTTTGACCCAATAGGGCCATGTGGATCATCCCCACCTCCTTATGTATGTGCAGCTGCAGGGAATCCTCTGCCTTGCAGCCCATTGGCCCGGTACTGACAGCTGATGTCCAGATTTGGTCGAATTTGGGTTTGGACCAAACCTGGAGGTTAAGTCAAGCTTATCCCAAGTGGCAAATCATCAGCTCAACCATTTATTTGGCATCACTTCCTCACTGGCCAAAATGTTACAGAGCCTGTTGAGGAAGTATCAATAGAGTGGCCTCTTGTTGCTTTGGCCACCAAGGGAATGATGGAATGGTCTCTTAGGTTTGTCAGTGTGACCACGGCCAAAGTCTCCAAAGCAAAAATAGACTGTTTAGTCGAGGGAAGGACTAAAGAGTATCTGTCATTTTGCCCATTTAAGTCATGATGCATTCCATAACATGGTACTGACCAGGGGCGGACTGACAACTCATGGGGCCCCTGGGCAATAGGGGATCATGGGGCCCCTGTGTCCTTGGCCAAACTCAAAAAAGCCTATGAAAAAGGTACCAGGGGCATCTCATGGGGCCCCCTACTAACCCCGGGCCCTCGGGCAGTGCCCGAGTTTCCAAATGGTCAGTCCGCCCCTGGTAATGACTTGTATGTGCCAAACACAAGGCAGATTTTACGTATCCTGAGATCATCATGCAATGCAAAGAGACCTGGACCCTGTATAATATCACGATGCCCTTCTCATTTAACAATCTCCATTTTACTCTTTTTCAGTTGGACGCTGATGACGCCTCTGTCATTTTAGAAGAAGAAAATGGTCAAGATGTCTACCACGAAGTTCAAATGCCTGTTTAAAGTCTCTATAGCCATCTTGAAATCTATATGTAACACTGCCAAAAGAGTTTAAAAAAACAAAAAAAAACGCATTATGCTAAAAGTTTATATTCAAAGCCAGTAAACAACATGGTATTAGGAAGCAATGAATTTTAAATCAATGCAAACTAGAACATTTCTGGATTCTGAAAGTTTTTATATATATATTTTTATTATTTGTTGTGTGCTCACAGCACTATCTTTCCAACATAATCCAGAAAAAAAGTATTTTTACATTTTAAAACATTTTTTCTGTGTGTTTTACCATAGAAAACCTCTATTGATTTAGTTAATAACGCTCCATAATGTCTACCTTTTCAGCTTATTATTTTGGTGCTCAGCCCTAATTTTTTTTAAACTATCTGCTTTGCTTTAAAAAAAAAAAAAAAAAAAAAAGAGAAAAAGGAAAAAGACAAAATCTGTAAATATTCTTTTAATATAATATATTTAGATAGAAATAAATAATATATTTTACAGTCTAAGTTTGAAATACATGTTGATGTATTTGTATCCGATTTAATAAATTAAAAATTGAAATGTCTAGATGCTTGATAGGAAAAACTGCCATTTTTTTCTTAAATTGGCCAATCAAGTTACTGTCTGATTGTACACTCTAGTAATTTTATGTTTATATAGGCAAGAACTAAAATATCTAAAGTCCAATCGAACTGTTTAATTGACATATTACTTTCCAGTTACATTGGAACAAAAGGTGTGCAAAGGCTTACAGTTGGTTTTGTTTAGAAAGCAGCCACATCCTGAATAGAGAAGCCTGTCCCTTGACAGCATGCTGCACAGAAGGATCCTCAGACTCAGAGTGGGAGCAGTGGTCTCTCTGCAGAGATCTGACACAGTCCCTACCAGGGGCGGACTGACCATTTGGAAACTCGGGCACTGCCCGAGGGCCCGGAGTCAGTAGGTGGCCCCATGAGATGCCCCTGGTACCTTTTTCATAGGCCTTTTTGAGTGTGGGCAAGGACACAGGGGCCTCATGATCCCCTATTGCCCAGGGGCCCCATGAGTTGTCAGTCCGTCCCTGGTCCCTACTGAGTCAGAGCTCTGCAATCAGCAAAGCTTACATTCCTGCTTAAGGGACATCAGACCTCTGCAGAGAGACCACAGCTTCCACACTAAGAATAACTCTCCTTCTCGCCGCATCATGCTGGCAGGGGATAGGATTTTCCACTCAGGCTGTGGTTGCTTTCTAAAGGAAATAAACTGTAACGCATTGCACACCTTTAGTTTTGACACACCTGGGATGTACTCAGCAGATTGAAACTGAAAGATCAACTGAAATTTAAAGGGTAATTTCAACTTTAAATAAAAGAAGAAAAGGTGGAATTAATCCCAAATATCCTGGCCACCACTCCGGACCCCAATGCACATAGATGCCTAGTGCTTACGGTGTAGTGGTCCATAAATATACTGCAATTCCCAGCCCTTGAGTGAGTATCCATCATAAGGTTTGCAATGGGAAGTTCTCATTGGTGGGCACCGATTCAAGTAAATCTGAGGCTTCTTCTACCATTAAGGTGTCCCTGAAGAAAAAAGTGCTTCCTATTGGTCAGCATGGTCACATGATCCAAGATCACCAATGAGTACTTGCTATTGTGAGCGAGTTGAAGGATACTCCTTCCAGGGGTGGGTATTGTGGTGTATTGACCACTACATCTGCAACACAGGGCACCATGGCCGCTATGCACAACTGGGTCTGGGGTGGAGGCCAGGATAGTTGGAGTAGGTTCGCCTTTTCAATTTTTGTGAATAGGTGAAAAATTGAATTAAATTACATTGAGACCTGGGATCATAATGATGTGCCTGGCTTTGCAATCTACTTTGACATAACACCAACTTTTCCAATTTAACTAATCACTGTTTCATACAACCTCATTCACTTTTATTAAACGTTAGCTATTAGATGTTAGTAAAAAATCTAAACCGAATAAATTGTTCAATCAGATTGCAGCACATTTGATAAGGCAAATCTCTGTTATAGATAAGTTCTTTTGAAGTTTCAACATCTTGAAATATTAAAAGTTTTCAAAAAATGTTATATTTAAATAAATTGAATTTTTTTTTTTGTAATATTTGGTTTTACTTTATTTTTGAAAAACAAGTGTTAATATGGCAATGTGATGCTTTGCTAACCTGAATGTTTTAAAGATCGATAATGGATTATTTTATACAAAGAATAAAAGAACTTTTGAAAATGTGTAGAAATGTTCTCTGTATGGAAAAAATGTCAAACAACACAATTATTTTTTGAGGGGGGGGCGATTCCTGATACCGGCGACCACAAAAAAATCAGTTCAAATTTTTGCTCATATTTGAAAGATTTCTCTTGAATTGCCAACTGTAAAATTTACAATTAGACATTGGATCAAAACTATGGTTGTTTCCAAAAAAAATTCTACTGTTGTTAATTTTTTTGGCCTGCATTCTGTGAAATGATCAGCTAAAATAGTTTGTATGTATTTATTCATTAACTATTATACCGGAGAGAACAATTGGAGGACAGAGATCCAGTGTTGTCACCCTATAACAGGAAGGGTCACCATTTATTATTTTTTTATTAACTATTATACCGCATAGGCTACAACCCCATTGAAAAATTAAAACAATTCCAACCTTTTCAATGGCTTCCTTTTCAATCTGACCAAGAAAATACGTTGTGTGTGATATCAAAATGGCTACATACAAGGACAATGGACATCACAGTCATCTGTAGTCTCTTTTGGGCAATGTACTGTATGTGATGGGGTGACAACGCAGGAGAACAATTGGAGGACAGAGATCCAGTGTTGTCACCCTATAACAGGAAGGGTCACCATTTATTATTTATTTATTAACTATTATACCGCATAGGCTACAACCCCATTGAAAAATTAAAACAATTCCAACCTTTTCAATGGCTTCCTTTTCAATTTGACCAAGAAAATAAGTTGTGTGTGATCTCAAAATGGCTACATACAAGGACAATGGACATCACAGTCATCTGTAGTCTCTTTTGGGCAATGTACTGTAGGTGATGGGGTGACAACGCAGGAGAACAATTGGAGGACAGAGATCCAGTGTTGTCACCCTATAACAGGAAGGGTCACCATTTATTATTTATTCATTAACTATTATACCGCATAGGCTACAACCCCATTGAAAAATTAAAACAATTCCAAACTTTTCAATGGCTTCCTTTTCAATTTGACCAAGAAAATAAGTTGTGTTTGATATCAAAGTGGCTACATACAAGGACAATGGACATCATAGTCATCTGTAGTCTCTTTTGGGCAATGTATGTGATGGGGTGACAAGGCAGGAGAACAATTGGAGGACAGAGACCCAGTGGTGTCACCCTATAACAGGAGGGGTAACCATTTATTATTTTTCTGAAAGATGCTGATTTAAAAATAACAAACATGGCTTTTGAAATAACACCATGATGGCCTTCGACAAAAGTGGAAGTTTGGATTCAGGATTTTGGCTAACTAAATACATTTTAGTGCAAGCTTTCAAAGAATGGTGGCCTCTTCTATAGGCATGAAGAACATGTATGTTAATGTTTTTTATGAGATTTCAGTGATTGGGTCTACAATCAGTCATTAAAAGTGAAAAAAAAGCATTAACATGAGTTGGTCACCTCCTACTACAAAGCTATTGCAACCCTATAAAAGACTCCCCTACAGGGCCAGGACAAGGGGTGGGTGGGAAGGGCAGCTGCCCTGGGTGCAATGGTTTACTGTAGGGTTGGTGGCACCTTCCTTCAATTACAAGGCTGGCAGTAGTAGTGACAGAGGTATCACTACTCCTTTCAGCCCAACGCTAGGAACGGCAAAGAGAGGAAGAGAGAGCCGGGAGGCAGTGCAGGCTGTGCTCGCTCTCCCCTCCCCCTTCCTGCCAGTGTAGAGCTCCTGTATTCAGAAACTGGCAGCCATATAGGACACACAGGATCACTGCAATATCAGGTGGGTGAAGGGGAGAGAGAGCACAGCCCACAGTGGGGTGCTATCCAGGAGAAAGCTGGGAGTGAAGAGAGGGAGGAGGTGGGTCTGTGCTCTCTCTCTTTTTCTCCCTCTAGGTCCTCCCTCCTGTCAGTGCAGTGCTCCTGTAGCCTGTAAACACAGCTGCTGGCTTCTGCATACACATCCACTGACAGCTTCAAATTGTTTCTTCTGGTATCTTACTGCACTTCAAGGTCAATGCAAAACCTGACTGACAGATCAGATGGTGAACAGTGATTTTGACACGCGAGTGACTGCTAAGCTTGCACATTATGAACGGAGGTGGGGCTATGCTGGCATCTTTGCCCTGGGCGCTAGATGACCTGTCCCGTACTGCTCCTTTGTGATACTATTTCCTTTAATCCTCTTCAGATCTACCAACTATGTAGTACAAGAACATACAAGATCCAAGTGCTTAACACCAGGATTGGGGGGGGGGGGTGACACTTGCACACAGCTGCTAAAGTCACACTGTAAAAAGTGATAATGGAGTGCCAGAAAACCAGCACTAGGGTGACCGTGGCTTGGAATGATGATAAATAGTAACCATAATTCAGTCCCATAAAGGGTATACTCAATGATAACCCTACTTCAATTCCATAAAAGTTGTGCTTTATTACGTGCAAATTGGGTACAATGTACCCAGAGTAATTTCAGATGCAGCGGCGTTGACCAGGCATGACTGGAAGAATGTCCGCTCACCTGCGTCCCCAGGCCGGGAGTGGTGTGGACTCAAATGGCTAACCAGGCCAGGGACCACGGCATACTGGAAGGGATGTCACACCACCAGTGGGGAAGCAGAAGTCAGGTACTGGACGTGGACTGCAAGCTGGAGCTGGTAACCAGGATAACACGTTTCGAGCACATGCGCTTTGTCAAGTTATGCAACTAGGAGTCTTCCAGCAACTTGTCAATAGAGCTGTCAGTGACATGAAGGCTCCACCTCTTCCTCCGTGTCTCTTCTGCAGCTAGCCAACCAGAGAACCGGCAACATGGATGCCCCAGCTCTGCTTCCACCTCCACATCTGTCTGCAGCCAGCGCTGGAGCGAGCTGAATGGATGTGCCAAGAGTTACATCAATGGGGCACCATTCCTTCCACTGACACCAACAGTGGAGCATAATTTCTCCCACTAATACCAAAGATGGCGAGAATGGGGCACCATGCTTCCTACTAATACCAATGATGGGTACTATTTCTTCCACTGATACCAATGATGGGTTCTATTCCTCCCACTGACACCAGTGATGGGTACTATTTCTTCCACTGATACCAATGATGGGTTCTATTCCTCCCACTGACACCAGTGATGGGTACTATTTCTTCCACTGATACCAATTATGGGTTCTATTCCTCCCACAGACACCAGTAATGGGCACTATTTCTTCCACTGATTCCAATTATGGGTTCTATTCCTCCCACGGTTACCAATGACAGGTTCTATTCCTCCCACTGACACCAATGATGGGGCACCATTCCTCCCACCAATACCAACTATGGGACACTATTTCCCCCCTTCTGACCACAGGCGCTATGTAATTTTTTTACTCTCACTGACCACCAAGGCTGAGGCATTGTTTACATTGACTCTAGGGCATTGTCTATTCCCAATGGCCACAGTCTGGCTCATCTAATGTCTGAAGGACAGTATACTGGCCATCGGTTTAGAAAGTCTGGAGACCCCTGGTCTATGCCATAATGCTCTTGTTGAAGCTTCTTTTCTTCTATGTGCATTTTTAAGGGAAAGGTTCAATAAACTTTATGCTCTAAAAAAATAAAAAATTGTACAGAGATTATAACGTGTATGGTGAATCTAACACAGAGGACTAATATATGCAACCTGACATAAGACACCAGAACATACGAAGAGATCAATGACTGCTAATATACTTCTTTCTCTAATGGCATCAGAGTCTGGCAACGTATAAGATGTGTAATAAACATTAAATTCAGCCGCCATATTTTGTCTAGACAGCCAAGCCACTTGGCCCCAGTCTGTATTTTAATATCTCTGTATAAATTAGCGATGAAATGCTGTGCTTGTCCTCTAGATGGCAGAACATAAGCACAATGCCAGATCCAGCCTGCAGTCAGACGTAAACTGCGGTGTTACGCAGCATTGTGAAACTACCAAATGGGGCGTGTTAAAGTGCCCTGCTACCCATATCAGCCAATCAGATTTCTAATTTTATTTCACATCTTAAACAAACCTAAGTCACTGCTAAAAGTAACCTCCCTTTCTGCTCTGTCTGTCCTAGCATGCAAGTGCATCGGAGCACATACGGACAAGCAAATGCATGCTTCCGGTTCCTCTGAATTGCTCGTACATGCTCGACCGAACTTTTTTACTATTAATATATTTGAAGAATTTTTTGGGGTCGGTCCTGTTATCTTTTGCAATCTGTCATTCATTTTCACCACTGCACTATTTGTGTCCGAATATAAGCATCTGTATCCGAAATGGATACAAATAGATACAATGTTGCAACTTTGCTATACCTTTAAATGTCAAATATAATAGTGGAGCTCTCTGCAGGGACACTCCGCTATTATTTTTGACATTTAAAAGTATTGCGGTTGCAACATTGTATCTATTTGTATCCCAATAGAAACATCTGTATCCGAAATGGATACAAATAGATACAGATGTTCTTTTTCTTCATCATCCTTTTCCTTCTTCTTGCAGGTCACGGCTCATGCGCATTTTTTTTAATCGGTAAAAAGATCAGCCGATTAGCCCATCGCTATTATATTTGCTGACTGTAGACAGGACGAAAATCAGCCGATTTTTTTTTACCAATGGTGGTAACGTCGGCCGATTGAACGACCGATTTCTCATTTTTTTTTAAAAAAACGTCCGGTTTTTGCCCCGTCTATGGCCTGCTTTACTCTGGAATGGTCCTGCTGAGACACAGCTAGAGCTCTGCATAGAGTAGGAGGCATGAGCTTTGCTGATTGGAGAGCTCTATCAAAAAGGTCTGACAGCCAGGTCCTGTGAACCCACACTGTCCTGGACCAAACCCCTGAATGTTTGTCCTCGTGCTGGCCTGAGCTCAGAGTATAGCAGCACAGATAGTCACACCATTCATCGTTCTATACAGGAGTAATAATGACCATCAACCATTGTCACCAGACCTACAACCCGGCATGTCTTTACAAGAGACAGGCTTTTATGACATATTTTTCTCCATACTGAATATTCATAGAGTGAAACTCAACCCTCCTCTCCCTTTCAGCCAAGGAAGCTGCAATTTTAGTTTGATCTGCAACTGCTATGGTGCTGCCAGGGCTGTGGATAAGATGGTACCCACCAGTCCTCCTGTGTAGGGCCCAGGCCAGCAGGGGGGTCCAGGCAGCTGGTTGAACTGGATGTGGGCAGGGAGGGTGATTGGAATGGTGGGAGGGGAGTAATTACTGGAACCGATTCCCGTTTGACTCTCTGCAGCAGCTGAAAGATGGCTTCTTCTTCTCTCCCTCCAGCTGCTGCAGAGAGAGCTATACAGGGGATCGGTTCCAGTAATTACCCCCTGCCGCACCCATCACCCTCCCTGCCCACATCCAGTTCACCCAGCTGCCTGGGCCCTGTACAGGAGGACTGGTGGTACACCCTTATCTCCCTCTCTGTGCACCATATGTTTCCCACTGATACCCATGCCCCTCTGTGTACCCCCACAATACTGCCTGCTTCCCCCCACTCCTTTCAGCAGCTGCAAACACACAACACCAGCCTTCAGGATGGAGAGTGGGGGAAAGGTCCAGTAAATACATCACATTTACCATACCCTTCCTTTTTTGAATGAACACAATGAGTGATTGGTACTAATCACTCACTGTGTACATTCATAACTAAAGCCTATCAAACAGTTTTTTTTGGAAGGGGAGGGCTCTGCCAGGTTGGCTGTATGGGGCCCCCATGGTTTCTAACTGCAGCCCTGGGTGCTGCACTTGTAGTCAGTTATGATGCCAGCCATTTGGAGGTTTGACAGTTTGGTTTAGAACACAAGCAAAAGTGACAGTTAGCATTCCTGGCATGCCAAAAATAGAAGTTTTTTTGAAACAATTAAACCAATGTGTTTAGTTCCACTTTAATTTTTCTTATTGTTCACTGCTAAGATGTTTTGCGTTGGGGTTGGAGGAAGAAACCACAGCAGGCACCAGGGGACACAAGCATTAGACACGCTCGAAAGTGTCAAATACCAAAGAGATTGACAAAGGCTGCACTGCAGGAAGGATAGGGGACACAGGATGCCAGAGGAGTACATTAAACCTTCTATTGCTGGGACCTGGTGCCTTGATTTGACAGGTTCTCTTTAATGAACAGATTACAAAGAACTGGACCCAGCATGAATGCTTGTTTTAGACCATGACTAATCATCCCATTTACCTGTGTGCTACTGTCAACCAAGACCAATCAATGCCTGACCTAGTCCATGATCCTGAAGTCCCATCTGCTTGGTTGGGCAGGATCTTTGTTGCTCTTACCAAAAATTCTTTATCTCTGTAGAGTCCTGCCTATACCTGTGCCGTCCTACTTCTTGCATCTACTGCAGCACCAAATTTCTCACTTTATATGGGCTACCATTCAACCAAGGCTTCCCAGATTGACATTATTACGTCCTAAACTGGAGGGAGGGCTGGGGATCCCAAACTTTCTAAAATATTATGTGGCCCAGCTAGCCCTATGACTTAAGTATCATGCTACCTGAGAGGTATCCATCTTGGGTTGGCTTAGACACAATGGACTTTGAGCCACAATCCATTGGTAATCCGTTCTGGATTCAGCCAAGAGACTGCAAGGCACTAACCCCATCGCTCTTCACTCCCTAGCCATCTGGGACAGATTAAAGTGGGCATTGTGATTGATATCTCCTCACAACCCCATTCTCTCTTTTCTTCCTAACCCAGCATTGTGATTGATATCTCACGACCCTTTTTTTTTTCTTTTCTTCCTAACCCAGCATTTTTCTGCCCTTCATCACTGGTCCCATCTATGCCTGAGGATATAACATCACCTAGATTCTTCTGCTTTTGTAGCTGTGGAGGTTTGGGAACCTATCTCCATATGTGGTGGACTTGCCCTCTCTGGTGGAGCCTTTTTGGTCCAAAATCTTTCAAATCCTCTCCCAGTTGTTTGGGGCTCCTACTCAACTACACCCTTAGGTTGCCTTATTAAACATTAGACCTCCGGAGTTGACCAAGGCTCCTACTTCAAGTCACCACAGCAGCCAAGCAATCACTAGAGCTTGGGAAACCCATGCGCTTTGCCTCCTCTATACCAAACCTAGGGTTACCCAGGCAATTATGAACACAAAAATTGAAGCATCCCTACAGGACAGCTCCTGGAGATATGCAAAAACCTGGCACCCATGGCTAGACCAATTCCTCTCCCATGGCTTCGATCAATCCCTTCTAGAGCATTGACCCTTAGATAGCTCCCCACATGGCATTTACTTCACTGGATGGGTGGAATTGACAGCCCCCCAGGACCCTCTCTATTGCCACTATTTATTTTCATTCTTGCCCCCCCCCCCCTTTATTCTTTCCCAATCTATTTTTACTTTGAGCCCTGATTGGAGGTGTATCTTTCATTTCTTCTCTGTTCTCTTTTGAGTTCTTCTACAATTACTTGAATACAATGTCTGGAGTCTTCTATGTTGCTCATAGCAGGGAGTGCCTTTTATATTCCAGGAATGTCTGACTTTCCAGTGTTGCTCCTAATTGCTCACCTACCCATCTGCCCTCCCTGCATGGGGACCACACATGTTCTTGCCTTGACATTGCTCATTTCTTAATCACTGTATGCAAAACTTTCAATAAAGTTCCATCTGCATGTAGATGTCAGTGAAGGCAGTGCAGTGCATTTCCTAATATGCAGCTGTCAATCAAGACTGATCAATGCATGTCCTGTTTATCTGAATGGTCCATCGGCATGCAGATGTCAATGGAAACTGATCAATGCATTTACTAATAGTCATGTATCTAACTACCCCCTTTGCATGCAGCTGTCAGTCAAGACTGATGAACACTAGCCCCAGCAATCCTGTACATGAATGGTCCATCTACATGCAGATATCAGTGCAGGCTGATCAGTGCATGTCCTAGCTTGCAGATGTCAGTGCAGGCTGATCAGTGCATGTCCTAGCCTACAGATGTCAGTGCAGGCTGATCAGTGCACGTCCTAGCCTACAGATGTCAGTGCAGGCTGATCAATGCATGTCCTAGCATACAGATGTCAGTGCAGGCTGATCAGTGCACGTCCTAGCCTACAGATGTCAGTGCAGGCCGATCAGTGCATGTCCTGGCCTACAGATGTCAGTGCAGGCTGATCAGTGCACGTCCTAGCCTACAGATGTCAGTGCAGGCTGATCAGTGCACATCCTGGCCTACAGATGTCAGTGCAGGCCGATCAGTGCACGTCCTAGCCTACAGATGTCAGTGCAGGCCGATCAGTGCACGTCCTAGCCTACAGATGTCAGTGCAGGCCGATCAGTGCACGTCCTGGCCTACAGATGTCAGTGCAGGCCGATCAGTGCACGTCCTAGCCTACAGATGTCAGTGCAGGCCGATCAGTGCACGTCCTAGCCTACAGATGTCAGTGCAGGCCGATCAGTGCACGTCCTGGCCTACAGATGTCAGTGCAGGCCGATCAGTGCACGTCCTAGCCTACAGATGTCAGTGCAGGCCGATCAGTGCACGTCCTGGCCTACAGATGTCAGTGCAGGCCGATCAGTGCACGTCCTGGCCTACAGATGTCAGTGCAGGCAGATCAGTGCACGTCCTAGCCTACAGATGTCAGTGCAGACTGATCAGTGCACGTCCTAGCCTACAGATGTCAGTGCAGGCTGATCAGTGCATGTCCTAGCCTACAGATGTCAGTGCAGGTCCTAGCCTACAGATGTCAGTGCAGGCTGATTAGTGCATGTCCTAGCCTACAGATGTCAGTGCAGGCTGATCAGTGCATGTCCTAGCCTACAGATGTCAGTGCAGGTCCTAGCCTACAGATGTCAGTGCAGGCTGATTAGTGCATGTCCCAGCCTACAGATGTCAGTGCAGGCTGATCAATGCATGTCCTAGCCTACAGATGTCAGTGCAGGCTGATCGGTGCATGTCTCAGCCTACAGATGTCAGTGCAGGCTGATCAATGCATTTCCTAGCCTACAGATGTCAGTGCAGGCTGATCAATGCATGTCCCAGCCTACAGATGTCAGTGCAGGCTGATCAATGCATGTCCTAGCCTACAGATGTCAGTGCAGGCTGATCGGTGCATGTCTCAGCCTACAGATGTCAGTGCAGGCTGATCAATGCATATCCTAGCCTACAGATGTCAGTGCAGGTCCTAGCCTACAGGGTCAGCAGGGGGCCCCATGAGATGCCCCTGGTACCTTTTTCATAGGCTTTTTTGAGTTTGGGCAAGGACACAGGGGCCCCATGATCCCCTATTGCCCGGGGGCCCCATGAGTTGTCAGTCCGCCCGAGTGTCAGTGCAGGCTGATCAGTGTATGTCCTAGCAGCCATAGATCTGAGTGTCCCCTCTGCATGTGTCAGTGGAGCTCCATCTGCCGTGTATGGCAGCTGTCTGTGGTCGGTGCCAGCCGTCCTGTAGGTGAAGCTCAGTGTAGGCTCCTCCCCTTTCCCCGCCCATCAGTGATCACTGTCAGCGTTCATCCCGGACCGATCTCCTCCCGGATTGGTCGTATATCTCCGCCGACGAAAAGGGAGGCGGAGCCCGGAGGAGAAGAATGAGATTATATAGAGAGAGGAATACACAGAGCTCTCCAATGTAGAAGACAGTGCTGGGGGGGGCATGAGTGTGTGCACCCCCCCCCCCATCCATCCTGTAATAAAGACTCATCACCTGTGTGTACTGCGGGGCTGGGAGGGAGATGGGGGGCTGGCAGGGCTGTGTGGTGGCAGGACAGGCTGGCAGGCGTGGAGGGCTGTGTGGCTGGCAGGGCTGTGGAAGGACAGGCAGGAGATGGAAGGGAGGGAGCGCTGGCTGTGTGGCTGGAAGGAGGAGGAGGGCCGTGTGGCTGCGGTGGAAGGAGAGCCCTCTGGTTGGATGGCAGGGAGGGAAGGCTTGGTTGGCTGGCAGGCTGGAGCGGGGAGAGGACGGAGGGGGTCCGGCTGATTGGAAGGCGGCTCAGGCACGGTGGAGGCGGGGAAGAGGAGATCTCTGCGGGGACGGGGGAGAGGCACACCCGGGACCAGAGCCGAGCTGAGCGGAGGACGGAGGCTGCTCCGAGGTGGGTGGATCGCGGCTCTCCGGAGGCTTTATATCTCCCCGGGGGAGGGAAGAACGGCACCCCCGGTGAAGAGTGGGTCGGCCGGGCGGTGCAGTGTACCGGGAGGGGAGATCTCCTGCATGAGGATCCGTCGGTCCCCCCCGTTGTTGGGGCGGTGTACCGGGATAGATCGGTGTCCCCCACACACAGGATCGGTCGATCCCCCCGTTGTTGGGGAGGTGTACCGGGGTAGGATCGGTCGGTCCCCCCGTTGTTGGGGCGGTGAACCGGGTTAGATCGGTGTCCCCCCACACAGGATCGGACGGTCCCCCCGTTGTTGGGGCGGTGAACCGGGTTAGATCGGTGTCCCCCCACACAGGATCGGACGGTCCCCCCGTTGTTGGGGCGGTGTACCGGGATAGATCGGTGCCCCCCCCCACACAGGATCGGTCGGTCCCCCCGTTGTTGGGGTGGTGTACCGGGGTAGGATCGGTCGGTCCCCCCGTTGTTGGGGCGGTGAACCGGGTTAGATCGGTGTCCCCCCACACAGGATCGGACGGTCCCCCCGTTGTTGGGGCGGTGTGCCGGGGTGGATCGGTGTCCCCCACCGGTGGAAGACAAACTCCCCCGACTGTGGGTCGATCGGTCGCTCCCCCTGCGTAGCAGTGGACGGTGTACCGGGAAGAAGGGTAGATCGGTGTCCCCAGGAGGAGGTCGGTTCTCCCCGGTGGGGGGACAGATTGGAGTCCCCCCCGCCTAGTGGTGGACTGTAGATCGCTGAGCCCTGGCGGGCGGTACGGAATGATCGCCGGAGGAGGGGAGATCGGTGTCGGTCCTCCCTGCCGGGGTGGAGGGTTGACTGGGGATGGGTCGGTCCCCCCTGCCGGGCGGTGTACCGGGTTGGAGGATAGGTCGGTACCCCCCCCCCCCCTTTCATCCCCGGTGAAAGGGATGGGTCGGTCCCCCCTGCCGGGCGGTGTACCGGGGTGGAGGATAGGTCGGTTTTCCATCCCCGGTAGAGGGTAGGTCGGTATCCCCCCCCCCCATCCCCGATGGAGGGTAGGTCGGTATCCCCCCCCCATCCCCGATGGAGGGTAGGTCGGTATCCCCCCCCCCCATCCCCGATGGAGGGTAGGTCGGTATCCCCCCCCCCATCCCCGATGGAGGGTAGGTCGGTACCCCCCCCCATCCCCGATGGAGGGTAGGTCGGTACCCCCCCCCCCCCCATGGAGGGTAGGTCGGTACCCCCCCCCCCCATGGAGAGTAGGTCGGTATCCCCGATGGAGGGTAGGTAGGTCGGTATTCCCCCCCCCATCCCCGATGGAGGGTAGGTAGGTCGGTATTCCCCCCCCCATCCCCGATGGAGGGTAGGTAGGTCGGTATTCCCCCCCCCATCCCCGATGGAGGGTAGGTCGGTATTCCCCCTCATGGAGGGTAGGTCGGTATCCCCCCCCTCCTTCCCCGATGGAGGGTAGGTCGGTATCCCCCCCCCCCATCCCCGATGGAGGGTAGGTCGGTATCCCCCCCCCCATCCTTGATGGAGGGTAGGTCGGTATCCCCCCCCCATCCCCGGATGGAGGGTAGGTCGGTATCCCCCCCCCCCCCCCATCCCCGATGGAGGGTAGGTCGGTATCCCCCCCCCCCCATCCCCGATGGAGGGTAGGTCGGTATCCCCCCCCCCATCCCCGATGGAGGGTAGGTCGGTATCCCCCCCCCCCCATGGAGGGTAGGTCGGTATCCCCGATGGAGGGTAGGTCGGTATTCCCCCCCCCCCATCCCAGATGGAGGGTAGGTAGGTCGGTATTCCCCCCCCATCCCCGATGGAGGGTAGGTAGGTATCCCCCCCATCCCCGATGGAGGGTAGGTAGGTATCCCCCCCCCCCATCCCCGATGGAGGGTAGGTAGGTATCCCCCCCCCCCCCATCCCCGATGGAGGGTAGGTCGGTATCGCCCGTGGAGGGTAGGTCGGTCGTTATCCCCCCCCCCATCCGCGGTGGAGGGTAGGTAGGTCGGTACCCCCCCCCCCATCCGCGGTGGAGGGTAGGTAGGTCGGTACCCCCCCCCCCCCATCCGCGGTGGAGGGTAGGTAGGTCGGTACCCCCCCCCCCCATCCGCGGTGGAGGGTAGGTAGGTCGGTACCCCCCCATCCGCGGTGGAGGATAGGTCGGTCGGTACCCCCCCATCCGCGGTGGAGGATAGGTCGGTGTGTCTCCCCCCCCCCCTCCAGTAGAGGATAGATCGGTGTGTGTGTGTCCCCCCCATCCCCGGTGGTGGGTAGTTCGGTGTGTCCCCCATCCCCGGTGGTGGGTAGTTCAGTGTGTGTGTCCCCCATCCCCGGTGGTGGGTAGTTCGGTGTGTGTGTCCCCCATCCCCGGTGGTGGGTAGTTCGGTGTGTGTCCCCCCCATCCCCGGTGGTGGGTAGTTCGGTGTGTCCCCCCCCATCCCCGGTGGTGGGTAGTTCGGTGTGTGTCCCCCCCATCCCCGGTGGAGGAGAGATCGGGGTCTCCCCTTGCTGGGCGGTGTACCAGGGTGAAAGGTAGATCGGTATTCCCCATCCTTGGTGGAGGAGACATCGGGGTCCCCCATCCCCAGCAGAGGAGGGTAGGTCGGGGTCCCCCATCCCAGGTGGAGGAGACATCGGGGTCCCCCCCGGCGGGCGGTGTCCGTCGCGGTGCGGAGTGTAGCGGCGGGAGGAGGAGGAGGCGGCTCCCGCAGCTCCGTCTGGCCGGCTGCTGGTGCAGAGTCGCTGGGCGGGGAGAAGGAGCAGGCAGCGCCCCCCCTCCCCCGGAGCTCGCCATTACCCAGGGGCTGCCGCAGCGGCTTTGTCTCGGAGATCGGAGCCCCGGCTCAGCCTTTTGTCTTCGGGAAGCCGGATCAGGGTGAGTCCAGGCGGGGGGGATCCCCGGAGCTCTGCCAACCTCACCTACACCCCCCCATCGCCGCCTGCTTCGAGCCGGGGTCACCTCCAGGGAAGCGGGGGACAGCCCCGGCCACGTTGGAGATCGGATCGGGGGGGATGGAGGACGGATCGGGGGGGATGGAGGACGGATCGGGGAAGGGGGGGGGGTGATGGGAGAGGGACCGGGGGGACGATGGGAGAGGGACCGGGAGGACGGGTCGGGGGTGCCCGGCTCTCCCCTCCTCCCTTCCCCGGGCGCCGCTCTTGTTTTTCTCGGCCAGCCTGCTAGTTCCGCGCTGGGTCTGGTGAGGTCGCTCTCCGCCGACTCTCCGGCTCCTCCTCCTCCCTGCGGCCGGAAGGTGAGGCCGGGTAGCCGCTGTGTGCCCCTCGGGGAGGAGAGCGAGGAGATCGTGCTGGAGGACGGAGGAGCGCGACCGCCTTCCTCGGGTAACGATCGGGGCCGGAGGGAGGACCGGGCGGGGGGCCGGAGGGAGTACCGGGCGGGGGGCCGGACACGTGGTGGAGGGGGATCGGCCATGGTCGGGTCGGGGGGGATCGAGGAGCGCACACGGCCCGGGCTCCGATCACTCCCCTGGGAACCTGCTACCACGGATCGGGCGGGGGATTGAGTGTCTCCAGCGGCCGCCCATCTCCCTCCCCCGGGATCGCCTGTGATCGCCGCCATTTCCCGTCTCGGTGCCCGGTGAAGCTGCACATCCTCCCCGCACTGCTGCTTTCCGGATCCCGTCCCCCTCCCGGTGCTGGGCGGCCCCTGTGCTGGGAGGCGGGGGCCCCCTGCAGGCTAATCCGCGGAGATCACCGACCTCCGCCTGCCCTTCCATGGGGGAGGGGGGGTGATGTCACCGCCCGCAGCCCTCCCCATCCAACGCCACCCGCACCGGGCGCTGCCAATCAGCGGCCATTCCACCCCTCGCCATACACATCGCCCCAAATCTCCCGGCACTGCCCCCACCCGTCATTTCTAACATGGCCTCCCCTGCCCATCATACACTGGCCGATCAATGGCGTCCGATCCTAAAATCTCATCCCCTCCGGCACCATTCTTCCCATACATCTCTGAGAAGCTGCCGGAGGAGGCGGACTGTACCCCCCCCCCCCATCGCTGGCCTGTACGCTCCCTCTACCCCCCCCGTTATGACGTCATCTGCGTTCACAAAATTATCCATTGTCGTTTAAGGGAGGAAATTGTCACCTCTGTGGTTGAAAGCTGAACTGTCTGTGTTGCTGGAATGATGACTCGTGATTGCTGTAGATGGGTGTAGCGGGACAGACGATTATTGTGTAGAGCCAATTCAGTGACGTGCGCCAAGATGGCTGCAAAATGAAAGCTCATCCCCCGTCCATGTTGATGTTCGGTGACACGCATGAGTTAGGGTGTGAATAGGACGCGCTGGAAATGATCGTTTCTCAGATGTCCTTCCAGCGATCTGCATTTTAAAACCGTGCTAAAACACAGATCAGCGCACTGGTGGTGGTGGTGCAGGCATAGTACGACCTCGGCCTCCACTCATCGGGTGGTGCAGGCATAGTACGAACTCGGCCTCCAGTCATCGGGTGGTGGTGGTGCAGGCATAGTACGACCTCGGCCTCCACTAATCGGATGGTGCAGGCATAGTACGACCTCGGCCTCCACTCATCGGGTGGTGGTGCAGGCATAGTACGACCTTGGCCTCCAGTCATCGGGTGGTGGTGGTGCAGGCATAGTACGACCTCGGCCTCCAGTCATCGGGTGGTGGTGGTGCAGGCATAGTACGACCTCGGCCTCCACTCATCGGATGGTGCAGGCATAGTACGACCTCAGCCTCCACTCATCGGGTGGTGGTGCAGGCATAGTACGACCTTGGCCTCCAGTCATCGGGTGGTGGTGGTGCAGGCATAGTACGACCTCGGCCTCCAGTCATCGGGTGGTGGTGGTGCAGGCATAGTACGACCCCGGCCTCCAGTCATCGGGTGGTGGTGGTGCAGGCATAGTACAACCTCGGCCTCCAGTCATCGGGTGGTGGTGCAGGCATAGTACGAACTCGGCCTCCAGTCATCGGGTGGTGGTGCAGACATAGTACGACCTCGGCCTCCAGTCATCGGGTGGTGGTGGTGCAGGCATAGTACAACCTCGGCCTCCAGTCATCGGATGGTGCAGGCATAGTACGACCTCGGCCTCCACTCATCGGGTGGTGCAGGCATAGTACGATCTCGGCCTCCAGTCATCGGGTGGTGGTGCAGACATAGTACGACCTCGGCCTCCAGTCATCGGGTGGTGGGTGTTGCAGGCATAGTACAACCTCGGCCTCCAGTCATCGGATGGTGCAGGCATAGTACGACCTCGGCCTCCACTCATCGGGTGGTGCAGGCATAGTACGATCTCGGCCTCCAGTCATCGGGTGGTGGTGCAGACATAGTACGACCTCGGCCTCCAGTCATCGGGTGGTGGTGGTGCAGGCATAGTACAACCTCGGCCTCCAGTCATCGGATGGTGCAGGCATAGTACGACCTCGGCCTCCACTCATCGGGTGGTGCAGGCATAGTACGATCTCGGCCTCCAGTCATCGGGTGGTGGTGCAGACATAGTACGACCTCGGCCTCCAGTCATCGGGTGGTGGTGTTGCAGGCATAGTACAACCTCGGCCTCCAGTCATCGGATGGTGCAGGCATAGTACGACCTCGACCTCCAGTCATCGGGTGGTGCAGGCATATACGACCTCGGCCTCCAGTCATCGGATGGTGCAGGCATAGTACGACCTCGGCCTCCAGTCATCGGGTGGTGGTGGCACAGGCATAGTACAACCTCGGCCTCCAGTCATTGGGTGGTGGTGGTGCAGGCATAGTACGACCTCGGCCTCCAGTCATCGGGTGGTGGTGGTGCGCAGGCATAGTTGACCTTGGCCTCCAGTCATCGAGTGGTGGTGGCGCAGGCATAGTATGACCTCGGCCTCCAGTTATCAGGTGGTGCTGGTGCTGGTGCAAGCATAGTTGACCTCGGCCTCCAGTCATCAGGTGGTGCTTGCTCAAGCATAGTTGACCTTGGCCTCCAGTCATCGAGTGGTGTTGGCGAAGGCATAGTTGACCTTGGCCTCCAGTCATCGAGTGGTGTTGGCAAAGGCATAGTACGACCTCGGCCTCCAGTCATCGGGTGGTGGTGGTGGCGGCGCAGGCATAGTATGACCTCGGCCTCCAGTCATCGAGTGGTGGTGGCGCAGGCATAGTACGACCTCGGCCTCCAGTCATCGAGTGGTGGTGGTGGTGCAGGCATAGTATGACCTCGGCCTCCAGTCATCGAGTGGTGCTGGCGCAAGCATAATTGACCTTAGCCTCCAGTAATTGAGTGGTGGTGGCGCAAGCAGAGTGGACCTTGGCCTCCAGTCATCGAATGGTGGTGGCACAGGCATAGTACGACCTCGGCCTCCAGTCATCGGGTGGTGGTGGTGGCACAGGCATAGTTGACCTTGGCCTCCAGTCATCGAGTGGTGGCACAGGCATAGTACGACCTCGGCCTCCAGTCATCGGGTGGTGGTGGCGCAGGCATAGTTGACCTTGGCCTCCAGTCATAGAGTGGTGGTGGCGCAGGCATAGTATGACCTGGCCTCCAGTCATCGGGTGGTGCTGGCACAAGCATAATTGACCTTGGCCTCCAGTCATCGGGTGGTGCTGGCGCAAGCATAGTTGACCTTGGCCTCCAGTCATCGGGTGGTGGTGCTGGCGCAAGCATAGTTGACCTTGGCCTCCAGTCATCGAATGGTGGTGGCGCAGGCATAGTACGACCTCGGCCTCCAGTCATCGGTTGGTGGTGGCGCAGGCATAGATTGACCCCGGCCTTCAGTCACGTGTAGTGGTGGCCAGGGGCGGACTGACCATTTGGAAACTCTGGCACCGACCGAGGGCCCGTGGTCAGTAGGGGGCCCCATGAGATGCCCCTGGTACCTTTTTCATAGGCTTTTTTGAGTTTGGGCAAGGATACAGGGGCCCCACGATCCCCTATTGCCCGGGGGCCCCATGAGTTGTCAGTCCGCCCCTGGTGGTGGCACAGGCATGGAATGGCCCCAGCCTTCAGTCATTGAGAATGAGCACAGCACACACGGTCTGACCTCGGCCTTCCACCATTGAGAATAGCTAAAGGTCGCACCTGCACCACTGTCATGTGAATGATTCATTCTGAAGGCCGAAGTCATTCTCTGCTTGCACCCTCATGTAAAGAGAAATGTAAACATCAACAGCGTGCAGTCAGCTGAAGAAGCGGCGATGCATAACGACCCCGGCGTTCAGTCTCTCAGAATGAGGCGATCGTGTGGCGGCAGCGCAGGCATAGAACGACCTTGGCTTTTGGTTGTTTTGCACCTCATTCAAGGGGAGATGTAAACACCAAGCATGTATAATCAGCTGAAGCAGTGGTGGCACAGAAGGAGCTCGGCCTTCAGTCATTCTGCACCTCATTCAGGGGGAGATGTAAACCCCAGACATGTATAATCAGCTGAAGCAGTGGTGGCACAGAAGGAGCTCGGCCTTCAGTCATTCTGCACCTCATTCAGGGGGAGATGTAAACACCAAGCATGTATAATCAGCTGAAGCAGTGGTGGCACAAGAGCTCGGCCTTCAGTCATTCTTTACCTCATTCAGGGGGAGATGTAAACACCAGACATGTATAATCAGCTGAAGCAGTGGTGGCACAGAAGGAGCTCGGCCTTCAGTCATTCTGCAGCTCATTCAGGGGGAGATGAGGTGGAGGTGGGGCATAATGACCTTGGCCTTCATTCAGAATAACTAAAGTCCCAAGGACATTCTGTGCCTGGGCCGCCGCTACATGGATGACTGGAAGTCAGGGTCGTTCTGTGCTTGCACCCTCATTTAGAGGGAGATGTAAACATCAACAACGTGTAACACTCTGAGGCGGCGGCGGTGGTGCAGAACGATCCCGGCCTTTAGTTCTGAGTGAGTTATGTCATGGCAGCGGTCTTCAGTCATCCTGAATAAGTTATTCATGCACAGCTACAGAATGACCTCAGCTCTCAGTTATTCTGAAGGCCAAGATCAGTCTACTCCTGCGGCCTCATTCAGGGGCAGATGTGACTCATATGCAGGCCATACATGGTTCGAATTCTGAACGATTTTCGCACGAAAATCGTACCTAAGAATAATCGGCTGTTAGTGGGGCAATGGCATCAGCTGATTTTAGTGGTTCCTCCCCATTTAGTTTATCGGGCATGCTGGAAAATTTGTGAAAAACAACAGATTTTCGAAATCATTGGTGGCACCATCGGATTAGAGAACGAACGATGGTTCGATTTTCGGACGAAAAATCGTTCGGAATTCGAACCATGTATGGCCTGCATTAGCCATGTATTATCAGCTGAGGTGGCAACAGCGCAAATCCCCTTGTCTTGAGTTATTTATGTGGTGGCACAGAACACAGAATGACCCCGGCCTTTAGTCATTCAGAACCGACCCCCCCCCCATTATTTAATTATAAGGGAAAACTGTATATGATAACCCGCCAACACCACCACCATCCTCAACAGGCCAACATTGTCGCTGAGGGGTCACCAGCTGCTTCTAAAATCAAGCTGGTCATCAAGGACTCTGCTGCCCGATAACCAGCTAGTAAGATCCCTGCAAGGTGCAGACCACCTCTCTGGGTGCTGACCAGGAGCAGACCGCCTCTCTGGGTGCTGACCAGGAGCAGACCGCCTCTCTGGGTGCTGACTAGGAGCAGACCGCCTCTCTGGGTGCTGACCAGGAGCAGGCCACCTGACTGGGTGCTGACCAGGAGCAGGCCGCCTCTCTGGGTGCTGACCAGGAGCAGGCCGCCTCTCTGGGTGCTGACCAGGAGCAGGCCGCCTCTCTGGGTGCTGACCAGGAGCAGGCCGCCTCTCTGGGTGCTGACCAGGAGCAGGCCGCCTCTCTGGGTGCTGACCAGGAGCAGGCCGCCTCTCTGGGTGCTGACCGGGAGCAGGCCGCCTCTCTGGGTGCTGACCGGGAGCAGGCCGCCTCTCTGGGTGCTGACCGGGAGCAGGCCGCCTCTCTGGGTGCTGACCGGGAGCAGGCCGCCTCTCTGGGTGCTGACCGGGAGCAGGCCGCCTCTCTGGGTGCTGACCGGGAGCAGACCGCCTCTCTGGGTGCTGACCGGGAGCAGACCGCCTCTCTGGGTGCTGACCGGGAGCAGACCGCCTCTCTGGGTGCTGACCGGGAGCAGACCCCCTCTCTGGGTGCTGACCGGGAGCAGACCGCCTCTCTGGGTGCTGACCGGGAGCAGACCGCCTCTCTGGGTGCTGACCAGGAGCAGACCGCCTCTCTGGGTGCTGACCAGGAGCAGACCGCCTCTCTGGGTGCTGACCAGGAGCAGACCGCCTCTCTGGGTGCTGACCAGGAGCAGACCGCCTCTCTGGGTGCTGATCAGGAGCAGACCGCCTCTCTGGATAATGACCAGCAGCAGACCACCTCTCTGGATGATGACCAGAAAGAAGTTCTGGGGCGTTGCACAGGTCAAGCAAGCCCAACAGCCAATCGTATATCAACCTTTGTTGCAGACCGGTCTATATTATGAGTTTGTTCCTTGCATTCCTGTTAGCGATTGGTCCTACTGACTTGTCTTATCTTATTTTACAGACTCGCCTAATTTGGTGCTAAGGTTCCGCCCAGCAAAGGATGAACGGAGCAGCTGGTGGGCAAACCAACACCACCATGACTGCCCCAAACGATCAAGGTAAGGAGACCAGGGGTTGCTTGGTACTGCTTGGCGTTGACTGCCAGCTCTGGAAGTTCTACGGTTGCCTAGGGGCGATCAGTAGACTACAAGGGATCTGGCTCACTCTAGTGGTAGTACTCTGAAGTTCTGAATTAAAGCGAAACTCCCAATTTAGTGGCGGAAAAATAAATTGTCATCTCCAGGGCAAGGTATGACGTCAAAAGATATTTCAAAGTTCCCACCTGTATCTGGCCAGTGAACTGGCCTAAAGGGAGTTGCTGTAATCAGATTATAAATTCTAGTGTTCTAGAAATGATTCAATCCCTGGAAGTCTATAGGAAGACATCCGTTCCATCTGTTTAGTAACCAATTGTGACTCCTAGCGATCAAACCCTAATTACCCAAGTTACCTCTTCTGCTTCCATTTTGCATGGGTCTACACGTAAAAGCAAAATACATGACCGATCTACACACGAGTTGGACACCCTTACCAATAGAGATGTTGATTTACATGTTCCTTTTTTTTTTTTTTTATCCTTCTTTCTCCCAGACCAATGGTCCCAAGAAGACATGCTCACTCTCCTGGAGACAATGAAGTCTCTCCTACCAGGTCAGGACAACACTAAGTTCAAGACCACCGAGTCCCACCTGGATTGGAACAAGTTGTCCTTCAAGAACTACAACGGGTCCATGTGCCGCCAAAAGTGGACTGAGATTTCAAATGAGGTAGAGTAGAGGACTGAGAGTATTCCAGATTTATGTTTAGAATGTCGGAGAACAGCCTTTCTCAACGAGTTCCTTCAGAGGTTAAACATGGTTTCTTGAACAATGAGCACGTTCTTACTCTCTGATATATTATTTATTTATTATAGGTACTTATAGAGTGCTGTCATATATATTGTATATTCACATCAGTCCCTAACCCTCAAGGGGCGTACAATATAGAGTCCCTAGCTTACATTCGTACATACACATACTAGGGCTAATTTAGACAGGAGCCAATTCACCTACCAGCATGTCTTTGGAGTACCCGGAGGAAACCCACGCAGGAAAAGGGAGAACATGCAAACTCCAGGCAGGTGGTGCCGTGGTTTGTATTTGAACCAACAATCCTAGTACTACCAGGTGGAAGTGCTATCCATTTAGCCACTGTGATGCCCATATATATATATAATCAATGCCACCCTGCATTCTGACCACCACTGTAAGGAGCATTCTTCCCACTGACTACCAATATGAGGAGCATTCTGATCGCAATGTAAGGAGCATTCTTTCCATTGACCACCAAGGTAAGCCTTCTTTCCATTGATCACCAGACTCCCCACTGAACCCTATGCTAATGTACTGTGAGCTATAGATAGTGTAAATATTTACGGGGTTGCCTAACCACGAATGTAAGGGTTATTCTACCCACTGACCACCAATGTAAGGATCATTCTACCCACTGACCACCAATGTAAGGGTCATTCTACCCACTGACCACTAATGTAAGGGTCGTTCTTCCCTCTGACCACCAATGTAAGGGTCATTCTACCCACTGACCACTAATGTAAGGGTCGTTCTTCCCACTGACCACTAATGTAAGGGTCATTCTACCCACTGACCACTAATGTAAGGGTCGGTCTTCCCTCTGACCACCAATGTAAGGGTCATTCTACTCACTGACCACTAATGTAAGGGTCATTCTACCCACTGACCACCAATGTAAGGGTCATCTACCCACTGACCACTAATGTAAGGGTCATTCTTCCCTCTGACTACTAATGTAAGGGTCATTCTTCCCTCTGACTACTAATGTAAGGGTCATTCTTCCCACTGACCACTAATGTAAGGGTCATTCTGACCACTAATGTAAGGGTCATTCTTCCCACTGACCACCAATGTAAGGGTCATTCTTCCCACTGACCACCAATGTACGGGTCATTCTACCCTCTGACCACCAATGTACGGGTCATTCTACCCACTGACCACTAATGTAAGGGTCGGTCTTCCCTCTGACCACCAATGTAAGGGTCATTCTACCCACTGACCACAAATGTAAGGGTCATTCTACCCACTGACCACTAATGTAAGGGTCATTCTTCCCTCTGACTACTAATGTAAGGGTCATTCTTCCCTCTGACTACTAATGTAAGGGTCATTCTTCCCACTGACCACTAATGTAAGGGTCATTCTGACCACCAATGTAAGGGTCATTCTTCCCACTGACCACCAATGTAAGGGTCATTCTACCCACTGACCACCAATGTAAGGGTCATTCTACCCACTGACCACTAATGTAAGGGTCATTCTTCCCTCTGACTACTAATGTAAGGGTCATTCTTCCCTCTGACTACTAATGTAAGGGTCATTCTTCCCACTGACCACTAATGTAAGGGTCATTCTGACCACCAATGTAAGGGTCATTCTTCCCACTGACCACCAATGTAAGGGTCATTCTTCCCACTGACCACCAATGTACGGGTCATTCTACCCTCTGACCACCAATGTACGGGTCATTCTACCCTCTGACCGCTAATGTAAGGGTCATTCTACCCTTTGACCGCTAATGTACGGGTCATTCTACCCTCTGACCATCAATGTACGGGTCATTCTACCCTCTGACCACCAGTGTAAGAAAGATTCTTCCCACTGACCACCACACTAGTGTACTGTGAGCTATAGATACTATAATTATTAGTGGGGTTGCTTAAGACCAGAAAGTTCTTTCAAGGGTTCCTCCATGTTTAAAAGGTTGAGAAAGTCTGGTGTAGAAGAACAAGTGACTGGTCCAGCTGGGGTTGTTCCTCAGAACCTGGAAGGACAGTTTTGCACAACAAATACGGAGGGCTCTTGGCACTTTGATGTAAAGCAGATTTAATGAGTGCCTGTATCCTATGGTGCCTTTATTGTTGTAGCTGAACTTCAAATCGGCTAAACAGATTCCAGGTGCATCAAAACAGAAGGTATAAAAAAGTCCTACAGTTTTTTTTTTTTTTTTAAGAAAGGAGCTACAGCCTAAGTAGAAAAGCTTGTCCCCTGTCACTCAATCTAAATGAGCCAGAGACCAGAGAGATCAGTCCAAAGTCTGACAGGGTTTGCTCTTCTGTCTCTTTTGATAAATAACAAAACTTCAGCGCTAATAAAGTATAAACGTAAAAGTCCAAATAAATCTCAAGTAAATGAGACAGGTTGTAGAAGAAGATTCTGGCGTCATAAACCGTCACCAAAACACCCGAATAGATAAGCCCCTTACCGGACGTTCAGGCCGTATACCGGTCAATATGCGCAATAAATAAGAAATCACTGAAGCAGGTAATTTTCACTAGGAATCCTCCTTTTAAGATGATGAATAATCCTCCTCTTTAAAGATCTTCAAGAGCAGGAAAAACTCCTATCTGGTGATCAAATAAGGGATATAAAACAAAAGCAACTCATAGTGTAGTAATTCAGCAAAAGTTTGACCAATTTAATAAAGGATCCACATACATCAAGCATTAAAACAACCAGCATTGAATGTGATATGTTTCAAACCGAAAATATGGCCGCCGTCCCTCCAGAACGTGGTGAGGTCACACGCCAAAGCTCCACCCAACGGGTTTCGTCATCAGAAAGACCTGTAATGCTCTTGGACTCCTTTTGCCATGTATTTCATGTTTATTTGTAAAACTATGATTGTGTATGTTTCTATATAAGCATTTGTTTAGTGTTGCTTATAAAATGCCTACAAGGACCGTATCTTGCAGGAATCATACAAAAGGGTGGTGGGATCTACCACCAAGTGCCTGCCCCCCTCAACATTTCATTTGCTTCAAGACTACAGGGACTCTTCCATATAGTAATATGAACTCATGCAATATCACTTGCAGGTCAGGAAGTTTCGGACGCTGACAGAATTGATTCTGGATGCAGAAGAACATGTGAAGAATCCGTACAAAGGAAAGAAACTGAAGGTGAGCAAACATTTGACAATATTCTCCATTGTTGACCTTTTGAGACTTTCATTTCAACCTTGCTTCAGATCAGCCAGAACACACTAAGCACCTCAATCTTTGTCTTCCATGTCATCTTCCAGAAACATCCTGAGTTTCCCAAGAAGCCCCTGACTCCCTACTTCCGCTTCTTTATGGAGAAGAGAGCTAAATATGCCAAGCTGCATCCAGAGATGAGCAACTTGGACCTCACCAAGATCCTGTCTAAAAAATATAAAGAGTTACCAGAGAAGAAAAAGGTAAGCTAGCACAGCATCTGCTTGGCATGGATTGACCTTTGAAAGTGAGATACCTGGCAGACCTAAACACATATGGACAGTTATAGTTTTGAACATGTGACTTTGAATAAATATTTTTTTGTTTTTCAATGAGCCATTTAAGCTGTGCTTCAACTAGTAATCCAGCCTTTAGCTTTGGATGAAGCTGCTTTTAAGGTTTGCATGACCCAGGAATCTCATATTGTCTTTCCAGATGAAATACATCCAAGATTTCCAGAGAGAGAAGCAGGACTTTGAAAAGAACCTGGCAAGATTTAGGTGACTAGGGTTAATTTACAACTTGACAGCCAGGACTACAGAGTCAGTTTGTCTTTTGCCTAATTTTCCTTTGTGTGTACAGGGAGGAGCATCCAGACCTCATGCAGAACACGAAGAAATCGGACATCCCTGAAAAGCCCAAGACTCCTCAGCAGCTGTGGTACAACCACGAGAGGAAGGTCTACCTTAAGCTGAAACCTGATGTAAGTGTTACTCATTGTCTATAGCAGGGATTCTCAATCAGGGTTCCTCCAGAAGTTGTTAGGGGGCTGACTGACCTCTCATCGTATGGTGCCTCCATAGTTCCATGTCCATGAGGTCTGCCACTGTCTGTGGCATTCTGACCACCACTGTAGGAATTTATTTTTCCTACTGACCCCAAATGTAAGGTGCTTTCCTCCCACTGACCTCTAATGAATTAATTTTTGTAGAGGTTCTCAAAGACGTGAAGATTATTTCAAGGGGTCCTCTGGGGTAAAAAAGTTGAGAAAGGCATGTAAACCTGTCAGAGGTCTAACCAAGTCTTGGCTTGGACTAGAAAAGGATTCAGTTTGGCCCAAAGACTGACTCTACAGACCACTGTAGAGTCAGTCTTTGGGCCAAACTGAATCCTTTTCTAGTCCAAGCCAAGACTTGCTTAGACCTCCTGAAAGTTTACATGTCTGTAGCTACAACCAAAGCTCCCAGGAGGAGTGCATGTAACCCTTCCAAACTGGAGCTATCCCCTTCATGCCTGCAGTCTGTAGCTTAATGTTCTCAGCCACGGTTCCCCATGCGGAGAGAATCTGTATTCCATGTGATCTAGGAGCAACACTCCACTGTGGGTGCCCCTGATAATGAGAATGTGCTGTCACTGGTCTCAAACAAATGACTGGAAACTAGTCTTCATTGTTCCCAATGCGACCAATCATGGCGACTGCATGAAGTTTGTTTATAAACAAACCTGCCCGCTTAACCACTTCAAGTCCGGACACTTTCACCCCCTTCCTGCCCAGGCCAATTTTCAGCTTTCAGCGCTATCACACTTTGAATGACAATTGTGTGGTCATGCAACACTGTACCCAAATGAAATTTTTAGAATTTTTTTGAGACACATAAAACTTTCTTTTGGTGGCATTTATTCACTCTTTGGATTTTTATTTTTTTGCAATTTAAATGAAAAAAAACAAATATATTTTAAAAATAAATTTGTTTTTATTATAAACTTTTGCAAATAATCTTTTTTCATAAATCTTGGCCAAAATGTATTCAGCTATCTTTCTGGTAAAAAAATAACCAACTTCAGTTTATTAAAAAAAAAAAACAACATATTTTTAAAAAAAAAATTTTTACATTTTGATTATTTTTTATATATTATTATTTGTGTATTTATTTTTTACAAACTGTCACACTCAATGATTCAAGGTATGTCATGCAATGATTCCCCCCCCCCCCCATATTGTCCAAGGCGTTGTGTGTTGAAATGAATGTCTTCTTGGTTGAGTACATTGGAGGGTAAAGCCTTGTCTTTGATTGCAGGCCAGCACTAAAGATGTGAAGGATGCTTTAGGAAAACAGTGGTCACAACTTTCAGATAAGAAGCGTCTAAAGTGGATTCACAAAGCACTTGAACAGCGCAAACTCTATGAGGTAATGGTGTTGACTCCAGCCAAAACCCATGGTGTGGGAAAGGGTTAAAATCATTGTCAGGTTAGTATCGCGGTGTCCCTACTGGGGTTAGGTAACCCAGATTCCTTTCTCAGTGATAGGGTGTCACCAGGACAGGAAGAGATGGTAAATCTCCGGGGAGACCGGATATAGTGAATGCTGGGTCCGGGGAGAGCGGATATAGTAAATGCAGGGTTCGGGGAGACCGGATATAGTGAATGCGGGGTCCGGGGAGACCGGAAATAGTGAATGCAGGGTCCGGGGAGACCGGAAATAGTGAATGCAGGGTCCGGGGAGACCGGATCTAGTGAATGCAGGGTTCGGGGAGACCGGATCTAGTGAATGCGGGCTCCGGGGAGACCGGATCTAGTGAATGCGGGGTCCGGGGACACCGGATCTAGTGAATGCGGGGTCCGGGGACACCGGATCTAGTGAATGCGGGGTCCGGGCAGACCGGATCTAGTGAATGCGGGGTCCGGGCAGACCGGATCTAGTGAATGCGGGGTCCGGGCAGACCGGATCTAGTGAATGCGGGGTCCGGGGACACCGGATCTAGTGAATGCGGGGTCCGGGGACACCGGATCTAGTGAATGCGGGGTCCGGGGACACCGGATCTAGTGAATGCGGGGTCCGGGGACACCGGATCTAGTGAATGCGGGGTCCGGGGACACCGGATCTAGTGAATGCGGGGTCCGGGGACACCGGATCTAGTGAATGCGGGGTCCGGGGACACCGGATCTAGTGAATGCGGGGTCCGGGGACACCGGATCTAGTGAATGCGGGGTCCGGGCAGACCGGATCTAGTGAATGCGGGGTCCGGGCAGACCGGATCTAGTGAATGCGGGGTCCGGGGAGACCGGATATAGAGAATGCAGGGTCCGGGCAGACCGGATATAGAGAATGCAGGGTCCGGGGTTTATTAACACTTTAAAAGTTTAGTCTAGGAGGCCACAAAAAGGAGCTTTACTTGCATCCACTCCTCCTGTAGCTGTCTCTCTTCTCTACTCCCCTACGCTCTGGCAGTGGACTGTCTCTTGGTGTTTCCACATCCAGTGCAGGGCTATGGGCTCTGAATTGGTCATGATGGCATCAGAGGGCACCAGAGCACCGGGGAGAAGAAGCTGCGGGGAGCCTGCAGGAGCAAAGGATTGAGTAAGTCAAAGTTTTTTGCAGTCCTCTAGACATAATAATTTTGCCCTTGTGTGAGGGCAGTCCTTCTGCGATGAAGCTTTTTTGTTTTCCCCGGAGTTCAGCTTTATATAAAAATAAGTAACTGCTGGATTTAGGCTTTCATAAATATTATATTAAGACGGATTAATGCCATGAAACCTTCAATACTGCTTTCTATTGGTGGAAGTGCTAAAAGGTCTCCGACTGCGGAGAACACAAAACACAACCTGATTGGTTCTGTTGGGACAAGACAGACAGTTCAAATTTCAGAAAGATGCGGGTGTGATTGCAGAAGTCGTTTCTCATGTTTACCGTGTATTTCGTTTTTGTTATCCTTCTACAGAACGCGATGAGGGAGTACATTCAGAAGCACCCAGAGATGAATATTTCCGAAGAGGGCATCACCCGCTCTACACTGACCAAGGCAGAGCGCCAGCTTAAAGACAAGTTTGATGGTCGGCCCACTAAACCCCCTCCGTAAGTCATTCGCATGGAGTTGGGGTGTTCCTGCAGAGCAGATTTAACATGGTATTCAAGCCTAACAATGACTAGTCTAAAAAAATGTTTCCTCCCCCCACTCCTACCTATCCTGCCTACCCTGTGTAAAATATCTATACCCTTATCCTCCCCCCCCCCCCCCCTTTTTTTTTTCCAATGGTCTGCTTCAGTCAAGTCACATAATCCTGCAGCTCCAGCTCTCCTGTGTCAAGTAGCACTCGACAAAGGCTGGGAATTCCGGGAGCCGTAATGTCACCCATGTACTCCCATGGCCCATCTGTTGTCTTCGCTCCCTCCTCTTCCCTGCAGCAGCTCACTGACACAGGGAAGCTGGAGCTGCAGGATCATGTGACTTGACTGAAGCAGACTGAAAAAAAAGGGGGGGGGTTAATATATAGAATTTACACAGAGTAGGCAGGATGGGGGGGGCATTTTTTAGACTACTGTTTAGGCTTGAATACCATGTCAAATCAAACAATAACTAGTCCTAAATATGTTCCTTCCCCCACTCCTACCTATCCTGCCTACCCTGTGTAAAATCTGTATACTTCCCCCCCCTTTTTTTTTTTTTTTTTTTTTTTTTTGTAGTCTGCTTTAAGCTAGTCACATGATCCTGCAGCTCCAGCTTCCCTGTGCCAGTGAGCGGCTGCTGCCCCTTTTTCTTGTTGTTGTTTACTTTTTGTTTTTTTTAATTAAATTTTTTTTAGTCTACTTCATTCAATTCACGAAATCCTGCAGCTCCAGCTCTCCTGTGTAATGTAGCACTTGACAACGACTGGGAATTCTGGTAGCCGTAATGTCACCCATGTGCTCCCATGGCCAGCTGTTGTCTGCGCTCCCTCCCCTTCCCTGCAGTAGCTGCTCACTGCAACAGGGAAGCTAGAGCTGCAGGATCATGTGACTTGACTGAAGCAGACTAAAAAAAAAAAGGGGGTTAATATAGATTTTGCACAGAGTAGGTAGGAGTGGGGGGAGAGAACATTTTTAAGAATAGTGTTAGACTTGAATTCCATATTAAATCAAACACTAACTAGTCCTAAATATGTTCCCTCCCCCACTCCTACCTATCTTGCCTAACCTGTGTAAAATCTGTATACTTACCCCTTTTTTTGTAGTCTGATTTAGGCTAGTCACATGATCCTGCAGCTCTAGCTTCCCTGTGTCAATTGAGTGTCTGCTGTCCCTTTTTTTTTTTCTTTTCTTTCTGCTTTAGGCTAGTCACATGATCCTGCAGCTCCAGCTCTCCTGTGTCAGTGAGCATCTGCTGCCCCTCCTTTTTTTTTTTTTTTTTGTAAGTCTGCTTTAGGCTAGTCACCTGATCCTGCAGCTCCAGCTTCCCTGTGTCCGTGAGCAGCTGCTGCAGGGGAGAGGAGGAAGCGCAGACAACGGGCTATGGGTGACATCACGGGTCCCAGAATTCCCAGCCGTTTTAGAGCTGGAATAAATACTGAAGGGTTTTATATGAGTACATACATTCATCAGGATGAATCTGATCATTTATAAATGTTTTGTGGTGTTCCTTGGCATACTTGTACCAAATGGCGGAAAGTATGATTTGCTGCAGTTGACATCTGTGAATTGCGCATTTCCCAGTGGTGTTGCTGTTGGTAGCGTGCGTCAAGCATCCTGATTCTGTGAGATCCAGGTCGTGTTTAATGCTATGGCCTTTATTTCCCCTTACAGAAATAGCTATTCCATGTACTGTGCAGAGCTGATGGCCAACATGAAGGATGTGCCCAGTACAGAGCGCATGGTGCTGTGCAGTCAGCAGTGGAAGCTGCTCTCCCAGAGGGAAAAGGATGCTTATCACAAGAAGTGTGAGCAGGTAATCTCATCCTGACCTGACAGTGTTTGTGGTCTAACTTCATTGTGATTGGAGGCTTCAGCAAAGGTAGTGTGAGAAGCCTGCTGAATCTCCTATCAGGTGATTATGTAAAATGCGCAGTAGAGGTCTTCTCCTTCCTCCAACCTGCGACTCGACAGTGAAGCGGAAGATCCCTGAACGCATATCTTTGTCACTCTGCTCTCTCATGCTATCAGCATGCTCCTAGCTCTGTGGAACTGGCTTTTAGTGCTGCTTCCCCACCTCCAGTATGAGCTTTGCTGTATTGGTGACTGAAATCTGACATTGTAAAATTTAGGTACTTAAACTGCTTGCACAAATATATTTTACGTGGTAGTAAACCTCAGACATAGTCTGGCTGAAAAAAGACAAAAGTTCATCCAGTTCAACCAAAAAAAAAAAGAAAAAGTTATAATCCTTTACCCACAGTTGATCCAGAGGAAGGCATGAGATATGAAAAAAGGGTATATCCCTCTATAGTGTGTACTTGTCTCTATCCAGAGCACTGAGTGTCATTTCTGTCTGCTGCCTCCTTCCTCTGCTATGTGTATGAGTCACTTCTGATGCGTTTTCCTGACACCAAGAGAAAAATTGGTGACAAGGAAGGGAGCTGCAGCACACAACCTGTGATTTGACAATCTCAGCTCTGTTCCCGTAAACTGTGTAGAGGGGGTTGTTTCTCTTTCCTCCAATCCGCTCTCAGAGCTCTCCTCACTGACATAACTTCAGCTCTCCGCCCCCTGCTTTTCAGCGCTGAGAGGTGCTGTGTAAATTCTTCGCTTTGAATGGATGTAGGGGAAAACAGCTGTAGATAAACAGGTACAACTTACGTAGGAGGATTTGTTTCATCTCTGTGTATCACCTGAGGCCAGTCATTTCACTGGGTATATGGAAGGGTTTAAAACCACTTTAAGGATTTATTAATAAATACAGGCAATGTTGGCTGTTGGGGGATGTCTGTTGTTTTTTTGGTTTTTTTTTTTTTTTTTTTATATTTTTATTAATTTTAATATTACAAAATCCAACATTATTCCAATCATTACAGATTTAAAAAAAAAAGATACATTTTGCCTATTCCCCCCCAATTTCCCACATTTCATTTTACTATTTTCTTTTTCTTCTTGCTATCAGGGGATGTCTTGAACCTGTTTTTAGAGTAGCTGCAATAGAAGCAAATCGACCAATAATGTGATTCCCACATGATCATGTGTTGCTAGGTGGGAGGGGCTAGACCAGCATGTTGTCAGATGTTGAGTAAAGCATTGTTGTGCATCTTATTAGAGTCTCCTTACAGAGGAGCAGATGGATCTGTGTGCCGGTTGTGTCATTACATCAAAGTAAATTTTTCCATCCATTTACTTTTCTCCTCCGCACAGAAAAAGAAAGAATATGAAGTGGAATTAATGCGTTTCCTCGAGGTGAGTCTTTATTTTGATCTAAAAATGTGCTGATGTGCTACAGTCCATCCTATCAGGACCAGTGCTGCGACTGTTTTGGTTCAACAATAGACGATTTTGCTTTTGTAGACTCTTCCAGAGGAGGAACAACAGAGGGTCCTGGCAGAAGAAAAGATGGTCAGCCTGAACAAGAAAGTAACAAGCACTCCTGCCTCCAAGTTGGCAGCCCAGGAAGCAGCAAAGGTGAGCGACCAATGTGACGGCTGGCACCTTTTCGGCATTTTTATTTCAAGTTCTTCGTGTTCTGATAAATGTCAAAATTGCATTTTTCCTCTGCTCAGGCAAAGAACAAATCTGGACAGCAAGATAAAAAGAAAGGTGCAGATGAGAGGGGGAAACTTCCTGAACCACCAAAAACGGCTGAAGAAATTTGGCAACAGAGTGTGATTGGAGACTACCTTGCTCGATTTAAGGTGAACTAGAAAAAGTCGTTGTTTTACTCCTCTAGAGACGCGTTACAGGAGAGTGGTCACAAATCTGCTTTCTGTATTTATTTATTGCATCACCAGTCAGTACCTGGTAGTGTTGGCTTTCTCAATCTACGTCCTCCTGGAGGGAGCGACTTTCCCTATCACTGGAAACAAAAGAACATCACCCACTGACGTCCCTCCACCAATTCAGGAGCCACCTTGTATTTTTGTCAATGAATACTAGGCAGGTTCTGATTAGCCGAGGTGGAGATCATGATGTCAATTTCCCCTCCTCTACATCTCAGCCAATCAGAGCCTACCTGCCATTGGAAACAAAAGAACATCACCCACTGAAGTCCCTTAACCAATTCAGGAGCCACCTTGTTTTTTGTCAATGAATACTAAGCAGGCTCTGATTGGCCGAGGTGGAGATCATGTCGTCGATTTCCCCTCCTCTACATCTCAGCCAATCAGAGCCTACCTGCCATTGGAAACAAAAGAACATCACCCACTGACGTCCCTTAATCAATTCAGGAGCCACCTTGTATTTTTGTCAATTAATACTAGGCAGGCTCTGATTAGCCGAGGTGGAGATCATGATGTCAATTTCCCCTCCTCTACATCTCAGCCAATCAGAGCCTACCTACCATTGGAAACAAAAGAACATCACCCACTAATGTCCCTCCACCATTCAGGAGTCACCTTGTATTTTTGTCAATGAATACTAGGCAGGCTCTGATTGGCCGAGGTGGAGATGATGTCAATTTCTCCTCCTCTACATCTCAGCCAATCAGAGCCTACGTAGTATTCATTGACAAAAGTTCAAGGTGGTTAATGAGTGGTGTAGGGATGGGAGGGCTCGGCTCTCTTCTGTTCCTGGCAGCAGAGGGTAGTTGCTTCTACCCCTCCTGAAGAGGACACCTCTACTACAGTGGATTGCAAGGGCCCCACCAGCCATAAAGTTGTGGCATGGTATCCATTGGTTTTAACCAAGCGGGGCCCATAGTAAGTCTGTCATCTCAAATTATTCCTGAAGTTCCACTTTAATGAATATGCAACTAACTCCATGTGTTCCGTAACAATTTTTCAAATTTGTCTGCTTTGGTTTGTATTTATTGAACCAAAGTGTAGTAATGTATTTGCAGCATTCAGAAATATGCTTTCTTTAAGCTGTTTTAAATTGCATTTCTTGCTTCGTCTTTGGAAGAAGAAAAATGGACGTGCACATCAGAAAGCCACCCGGTTCACAGAATGTCAGAAAGGCCTCAGCTCTGCCTCCTCCCACGCTACGGCCCCTTAACGCGTTTCATCCACTCATTGGTGTAGCCGTAGAGGTCTCTGAGTAAGCCTACAAGTGGCTGAAACGCGTTAGAGGGGCATGGCCTGAAAGGAAGCAGAACTAAGTTTTCCTTGCCATGTTCTACTGTACATCAACAGTTTCTGCACTCTGTTGTTAAATAAGTTCATCAGAGTAAAAAATATATTAACGGTTAGAGTAAAAATCCTTCCTTCTTATTTAATTCTAGAATGACCGAGCCAAAGCCCTGAAGAGTATGGAGACCACCTGGATGAACATGGAGAAGAAAGAAAAGATCATGTGGATCAAAAAAGCAGCTGAAGACCAGAAGCGATATGAGGTATTAAGAGATGACATGGCACGCGATCTATAAATCTATAGTTGAAAAGGGCGCCATCATTGGTTCTTATTCCTGCTTCTTTTCAGAGAGAATTAAGCGACATGAGGTCAGCTCCAGCAACCACAGCCGGTGGCAAGAAGATGAAGTTCCAAGGAGAACCCAAGAAAGCCCCAATGTACGTTTGTACAGTATTCCTTAACCTGTTTTATTATTGTTCTTGTTGGATGAGCAAAAGATCCTAGGCATGAGCCAATAGGAGATACACTGGGTGTACAGTTGCAAGGGGAGGTAGGTGGTCAGGATGGAGAAGGACCTTGAGTAGCGCAGTGAATTATGTGGGCATGTCTGCAGGAAAGCCATAAAGGTGCTTCACTTGTTAAGAGTTGAGGTCAGGTACATTGATGCCACTTATATGGGAAATTATTAAAGTTATAGAACAGCTGGACATAATAAGCACCTCATCAGAGAGATCTGTCCTCTGTTACACATTGACAGCCATCACGTTGGCAGATAAAACTCTTAAAGTGGTTGTAAACCTCAGACATGAAATATGAACAAAGCTTATCCCTCTATAGTGTGTACTTGTCTCTATCTAGAGCACTAAGTGTGATTTCTGTCCGCTGCCTCATTCCTGTGCTATAAGGATAAGTCACTTCTGATTAAATTTCCTGACACCAAGAGAAAAAAGGTGACAGGGGAGGGAACAGCCTGTGACTCACAGCCTCAACTCAATGATGTAGCTCCCAGCCCCCTACTATTCAGAGCTGAGAGATCCTGTGTAAATTCAGCACTTTGGATGTAGAGAAGAGAAAAATGCAGATAAACAGGTACAACTTACACTGGAGGATTTGTTTCATCTTTGTGTATCACCTGAGGCTAGTCACTTCACTGGGTATATGTAGGGGTTTACATCCACTTTAACTGCCATCATCAATCCCCACCCATTATTTCTCTTGACTTTACCGATAAAGCCACAGTTTTACCCTCATCTGTACTCCTATTAACCTGCTATGGTGGTAGCTCACTGGATCTGTTGCCTTACCAAACTCACTCTCCCATCATGTCTCTTCCCCTCACCTGTACTTCCATTACCACCAAGCACAAGATCCCAGTGCTATAGCTCCAACTAATATGCTGCTGTGATGACTGGACCCCAGTACTGTAAAGATATATCCAGTCATCCATACCATTATGACCACCCACCTAATATTGTGTAGGTTCCCCTTTTGCTGTCAAAACAACCCTGACCAGTTGAGGCATGGCCTCCACTAGACCTCTGAAGGTATGCTGTGGTATGTGTCTCTGCCGGCATGTCCTCTTCCCATAGTGCATCCCTGGAGCCATCTCTTCCCCAGATAAGCAACACACATGCACCCAGCCATCTACATGATGTAAAAGAAAAAAAAAGTGATTCATCAGACCGGTTACCTTCTTCCATTGCTCTGTGGTCCAATTCTCATGTTCACATTCCCATTGTATGGACTTTTTGGCTGTGGACACCTTGACCTGTCTACAGCTACACAGCCCCATACACAATAATCTGTGTGTTCTGACACCTTTCTTTCAGAACCGGCATTAACTTTCTTTAGTAATTTTAGCTACAGTAGCCCTTCTATTGGATTGGACTACACCGTCCATCCTTTGCTTCTCATGTGCATCAGTGAGCCTTGGCCGCCCATGAGCCTGGGGTTGGTTCGCCAGTTTTCCTTTCTTGGAACACTTTTGGTCATTCCTGACCACTGCAGGCTGGAAACAACCCACAACTGCTACAGTTTTGGAGTTACTCTGACCCAGTTATCCAACCATCACAATCTGGCCCTTGTCAAAGTCTCTCAGATCCCTACACTTGGCCATTTTTTCTTTCAGCACATCAACTTCAGCGGCAACATGTTCAAGTGCTGCCTGATGCATCTCACCCACTTTCAGGTCCCATTGTAACAAGCTAATCAATGTAATTCACTTTAGCTGTCAGTGTTCCTAATGTAATGGCTGATGTGTTTATTTATCCAATAGAATATTAGAAATGTTTTGCCTAAACTAGTGTTAGCCAGACTTACACTGTCGTAGCCTTTTTCTGAATACAACCAGCAGGTTTCAGATCACTGCTCTGCCAAATTGGCAACCACCATAATGAACACATCTGGTCCACCTTTTAGCACTTTTGAGCATATTCTTGATAGTCCTCCAAGCTGTGCTGCGCTACATGGACTACCCAGGACCTAAACATATCTCCCTGTTATTCAAGTCCCTTTTTTGTGGACATTTTTCATGACTCTCATATCGCATAATCCTGGGTTTTTTTCTTTTCTCTAGGAATGGCTATCAGAAGTTCTCCCAGGAGCTGTTGTCAAATGGAGAGCTAAATCACCTCCCCTTGAAGGAGCGGATGGTGGAAATTGGAAGTCGCTGGCAACGGATCTCCCCTAGCCAGAAAGAATATTATAAAAAGCAGGCCGAAGATCAACAGAGAATCTACCGCATGCAGCTCGAAAACTGGATGAAGGTGAGTCTCCTTCCTTGGCTTCCTGTAGGCCAGCTGTTCTTTTTACTTGTCCAACCTTAGGATAACCTTTCCATTTTTCTTGCAGAGTCTGTCATCTCAAGATCGTGCCGCCTACAAAGAGATGATTTCTAGTGTGAGTATACCAACTTGGCAAGGAACTGTCTTTGGTATGTTAGGGAAGATCGTGTAGGCTCATTGCCCATATTTATCTTGTCTTTGCAGAAGCGTAAAAGCACTACAAAGCTGAAGGGACCCAACCCCAAATCCAAGGCAACGTCTCAGAACAAATCTGTAAGTGGTTTTCAAATCTATATTTTTTGGAAAGGAGATTTCTCTTCACCTCCTGTCCCAAAGACCTAACTGGAAGTAGGAGGACATCCCATCTGACACCGTTATAGCCAGAACAGGTGTCCTCATGGGAAGATGTCCTCTAACCTTTTTTTGGTGATGGCAACCTCCCATCACTTTCTGTCCCAAGACAACAGGGAACCAAACGGCAATAAAAAACTGGGTTCTATCTCTTCCCCATCCATTCCGTAGCTGTGCATGAAGGTTTAGGCTGGAGATCTATTTTAAAAGTAAACTCTGCACAAAATAGAATAAGGGAGCTTCTTATGCAAGCACCCTTGTGACCTCCTAACATAAGAGGATCACCGCATGCCTGACAGGGCCAAAGCTCTTACCTTTAACTTCCTCACTAGATAATCTGCTTAGTGAGAGTTTTTAACACTAGTCACTGTGTAGCAAACGCTGTATTTATTTATTACAGGTACTAATTGTGACGGGAGTCACTTTGGGTGGGGGGCCCATGGAACACAGCTCACTTTGGAGAGGTGGGGAGACCCCTGTTTCAGCTCCCCATATTCCTTTTATGTGTAAGTCACCCTGTGCCTGTTAGGGGTACAGGGTGATCTGTCCTAATACTGGGGTGGGGAGTTGTGGATTGTTTAATGCCATGTGGTTGCATCCCATTGTTCTATTGTGTGTCTGGCTTGGGAGAAAACTATTATGGGATGTATGTATTTATGTGTATTGGCTTGGTGGGGGGTGTTTCCAGCATCCCTCCCTCCTGATGGGACTGTCTGCTGGTGTGTCTCTTGTTACTAAAGGTAGATTGCCCCACCCTGTGTCATTATGCAGGGGGGGGGTTGTTACGTTGAATGTATATATCTTGTATTTGTGTTAAAATAAACGAGTCTATTTCCTGGTTTACTTCAAGACTGGTGTTGTCTAGTCTTGTATGTGGTGTCTGTGGTTGGTGTTCGGACGGGGAAGCGGTATCCTAACGGAAGTACCTAAGTGCAGTCTGGGGGAAGGTTCTGCACGGTATTACCTAAGCGTGGTGAATTTTTTTTTTTAAATATAATAATTTCATGGGAAGTCACATGCTCCTTCTAACTCCAAAGTTGCAGTATTCTTCACTGCCACCAGCTGAATAGATCTTTATGGGAGTGAAGGAAAGGATGTCTGTGCTGCTCTGCATAACTTGTGAATCACCCAACGTGGAGTCCCAGAGTTGTATCCCTTGGGTTCATAGAGTGTTACACAGTAAGGCAAAGTCTGATGAGCTCCTTGGGGGTTGTCACAACTAGTTGACAACCTTTACCTTGGCAGGCCATGGATTAGATTAAGAGCCTTTCTCTGGACACTGTTTTGGTATGACTGACTTACCACCTTCATTTCAGGACGACGATGACGACGATGATGATGACGATGATGATGACGACGATGATGATGACGACGACGATGATGATGATGAGGAGGAGGATAAGGAGGACTCATCTGAAGGAGACTCCTCTGAGTCTAGTAGTGAAGAAGACAGCGAGGATGGGGAGGAGGTGAGCTGATGGGGTCAAACTTGCTTTTCCAAAGGTACCTGTAAAGTATGTAGCACTGACCACTGTGTTCCCTACCAACAGAATGAAGATGAAGAGGAGGATGATGAAGAGGACGACGACAACGAATCCGGTTCCAGTTCCTCGTCTTCGTCTTCAGGAGACTCCTCAGACTCTGACTCTAACTGAGGGGAAACTGACATTTTTTTTTTTTTTTTTAAGAGGAGATTGAGCGGAACTGATGTGTTTAAAGTGTACCTTTCTCCGTTACACTGGAAGCAGCCATTTTTTCTACTAACTCGTTCTTGAGTGCAGCCTGTTTGCCATCTAGGAGCAAGGAATATCACTTAATCAACAATTTGGATGCAACAAGTGATGTCATCAGTTCTCAGTGATCCGATAGGCTGCATTATACTGAGTCTGACACAAAACGGCCTCCTCAAGTGTGTCAGTGACTGGTACACTTTAGATTGATTCAGGGCTGTAGCGGTCTGATAGGGTATCTTGGAGCATGATTGGCCTCCATGTAAAAAAAAAAAATCTGTATAACAGTTGTGGCACCGTGAACCTTGAGCCTCTCCTACTTTTCTACCTTGGAAGGAAATTGATGCGCTTTTCAGTTTTTCCTTCCCTGACTGACTTTATTTTTGTGCAGCCCTCCTTAAAAATCCATGTAAATTACGGGCCTTAAAGTGTCTGAAAGAAGAACAATTTTCCATAGCAACCAGGCAGCTGCTCTTTTATTTTCTAAACTGTGATGCTAAGAGAGATGCTGATCGGTGGTCATGGGCAACATTTTTTTTTTTTTTTTTTTTTCATGAGGTTTCTTCTCTTTTGTTACATTTTTTCCCTACAACCCCATGCGTTTCATATTTTTCCAGCTCTGCTTAAAGCCCAGATGAAGTCGCAGAACTAGATATCTAATCAGTCATTGTGTTAGCAACCCTCACGTTACATAGTCACACTCAACCAAGGTGAACTGGTTAGTAGTCTTTCTTCCATTTTCTTATTACAGAAGTTGTGTAGGGTATCTGTAGTGCTGTAGGCACCAGAGATGGTTAGTGAGTGCACTCTGTAGGAAATCTGGTTAGACACACCCCCTCCTGTTTCTTCAAAACAAGTCTGAGGGGGTGTGGTTGTTACTCAGCTCTGCCAGGATATAGCACTGCAGAGTGAAGCATTTTAAGGCATTTCCTAGCTATCCCAGAACTAGAAAGAAATAAAAAGGTATGAAACTTTATTTGGGCTTTAAGGTGACCTACCATTTTACTACTTCCCCATCTGCCCCCTCTTGCTTGAACCGGTTGTGCATTTTGCCTGTGTAGTACTGTGTCCTTCATCATCCAGGAACGTTTTGCTCAAGACCAGAACCACCATTTTCCATATACCAAACCTGCCTCTATGTCGTTTCGCTTTTTACGTTGTTCTGCTATGTATAAAATTTGTTTAGGGCAAAACGCAGCTCGATTTGGAGAAGGGCCTCTGTTGTACCCAATCCGCTTTGCCGTACTATTTTTTCCCTTCTGTTTTTGTATTCGTTGCCCATTCAGACTTGCTGTATTTGGCCCTCCTTTCCGATCCAGTTGTTCTGTGTCCTTTAACGTTCGCACCTTTGGATTTGGAGCTAAGGGTGCGCCGGGGATTTTAGATCATTGGGCATTTTGGCTGAAATTGTCTAAAAGGGGGTGTCCTTATCACTTGTTATCAATGTAAAAAGGATGGACAAGTTGGCTGCTTGGAGCAACACATGGTTCTGCCAGAACTTGAAATCATGAGACTTAATAAGACCGGATCTGTGCCGCTTGTCTGTATCTGCAATCATAGATGTCATAAAGTTTTGAATTACATACTCCGAAACATGTCCCCTGTTACATAGAGAATTACGTGTGAGGCAGCCTGACCTAAAAATTGCCTAGGATAACCATAGTGGTGAAGAGTCGGTACCTGCATTATTCGTCCTATCAGTGCTTGGGTCCCTGTAGAGCCCCTTGATGCCCAGGCTTCATATAGAGCCTCAAATTCTCAAAGATTCAACCCCCATCGCCATCACTGAATTCAAATACCAGAGCTTCAGTGGGCAGTAGAGGGCCTGGCATTTACCTGGACTTGGACCTTATGAAGTTGAGGTGGCCATGTGCTCAGCCTGAATCTAGGATCCATGGGAGGAGCACCGTAGGGCCCCAGGGATTGATTTGAAGACCATGCACGTGGCAATTTGATTAAGCGATAGAACTTTGGATTTAAAATTGCAAAGCAATGGAAGACCTAAAAGGTGGTTTCCTTCTCTGCTTAGGTTTGCCTTGACCATGGACCAATTTTTGGTGCTAAATCAAAATAATTTCCTAATTTCTATAGATTACTTTTGATCATTTAAAGCCGATCCCAGTGGTTGAAATTAATTAATGTATATGACCAGCTTAAATTGGAGTTCCAGCTGAAAAAAAGTAAACGTCATCAGCTACAAAAACTGTAGCTGCTGACTTTTAAAATACAGGCACTCACCTGTCCCTCGGTCCAGTGGTGTCCTCACCACTGCTGGTTTCACCGGCCGTCTTCTCTCCCCGGCACCGGCATCTTCAGTGTGGGCACCCGGCTGTGACTGCTTGTAGCTTCACAGCCGGGTGCCCACTGCGCATGCATGAGAAGCGATGCGCTTCGTGAATGGCCTCGTAGTCTTCTGGGACCTGTCGTGTGTCCCAAAAGACTATGGGGAGGGAGGACGACTTTCACCTCCGATCGCCTTAGGTCAGTGGTTCTCAAACTTCCTAATGCCGTGACCCTTTAATACAGTTCCTCATGTTGTGGTGACCACCAACCATAAAATTATTTACCCAGTAATTATAATTCATGAAGTGTCGTTTTACCTCCAATACTGCTGCTTTCAACACAGCAGCTGCTCTTTACACAGTAGCTGCTCTTTACACATCAGAAATATGTGTTTTCCGATGGTCTTAGGCGACCCCTGTGAAAGGGTCGTTCGACCTACAAAGGGGTCGCGACCCACAGGTTGAGAACCACTGCCTTAGGTGATCGCAGCAGAACTGGGAGCGAGTACCTGTCAAATTCAGGTACCCGCTCCCCAAAGGTGCCAATCCCTAATGGGTAGCGGGGGACAAAGGCTTAAAGCGGAACTTCCCCTTTTGGGTGGAGCTCTGCTTTAACTCTTGCAGGAGAGTAATGTTGTTTGCCTAGGCACCTTGTAGGCCCTCTCAGGTTCATTTTAAAAGCTAAGTCCGTCTTTTTTTTTTTTTTTTTTTTGTAGAAAATGGCCTCTATAGTCAATTGGTAGATAACAAGACCTGTACAACTTTTTAAATTGTTCCTTAATTTTAATGTCAGTCTTGTAAGCCATTTTGGGCCACCCTGGAACCTGGCTGTAAAACTCCTGGTTAGCCATTGGTTGCTTTTTGCCCCTGTAATCCTGGGAGCGAGCTTCCAATGGTTTTTGACTTCCTAGCGACAAGGTAGGACGTGGTGATCTCTAGCTGAGAGTTTTTTGGCCAAGGTTTCCAGGATGGTCTACAGGCATGACAATGAAATGAATGAACTTTTTACAAAGCTGGGGCCTGTTGACGGAATAGGCTTTTTTTTTTTTTCTGGAAAAGTTGAACTTAGCCCTTTAAATATTGGACCTCTGTTGTAGGTGACAGGAGCACTGTGGGGTCTTAAAGCCCAATTGAAATTGCACAAAAAGATATTCGACCAGATAGACCTTGTACTAGCAGATGATGTTCATGTAGTCATTTCTCCACTATCCTGTTACTGCAGTTATCTAAATATCACTATATAGTTCAATTGGTGCAAGGATTTGACCACCCAGACCAGGGCACGCTCTAATCTAACAGACCTGGTCAGACACGCCCCTTCTCTTCCTCAGCAATCTTCAGTCAGTATTGGGACACTTGTCCTGAGGGGTGTGGCTGTTACTCAGCTCTGCCAGCATAAAGCACTGCAGTGTGAAAGCGGGTGGCAGCATTTTCACTGCTTAAAGTGTTACTAAACCCACAACAGTAAAATCAGTCGGTAGATGCAGTAAATCAAGCTTGATATATTCACTGTGGAACCTTAGGGGTTAATCCTCCATAATGTGTAAAAAGGCTGTTTGATCCTGTCTTCACTGATCCTCCCCTTTTGCTGTCCCTAATCCATCTGCTGATAGTACAAAGCCCTAGGAGTCACTCTGCACAAGCTCAGTTTGACGTGTATGGCTAGAGTGCTTTTTATTTCTTTGGGAGGGCATATGTGATCCGCACAGGGCTAATCAGCGCTGTCCAGAGGGTCAGGGATTAAGCAGCCTCATAGGACAGTCAGAGCAGAGTGAAAACTCCTCCTACAAGCTTTAACCAGTGCTCAGCTAGATACTGATAGAAGTCACAAGACTGCTATATACTGCTGATTGTGTAAAAACGCAGTTTGATCCTGACTTCTCTGATCCTCCCCTTCTTCCAGTGTCCCCTCTTATCTCCTGATAAGTCATATCATGTGGGGACACGGTACACATGCACAGTTTGGTATGAATTGCTAGAGAGGTTTTTTTTCTTGGGAGAGTGTGATCAGCACAGGGCCGATCAGCACTGTCCAGATAGAGGTCAGGGGTTCTGCATCCTCCTATATCAGAAAGAAAACTCCTCCTACAAGCTTTAACCAGTGCTCTGCTGGACACTGAACAAAACTGCTCTAACCACAGATGAGAAAAGGTATTTAGCAGTTTATATTTACTAAAATAATGTCATTTCCATGTTGTGTGCACTGTGGGGGACCAGATATAGTGAATGCAGGGTCCGGGGAGACTGGATATAGTAAATGCAGGGTCCGGGGAGACCGGATATAGTGAATTCAGGGTCCGGGGAGCCTGGATATAGTGAATGCAGGGTCCCGGGAGACCGGATATAGTAAATGCAGGGTCCGGGGAGACCAGATATAGTGAATGCAGGGTCCGGGGAGAGTGGATATAGTGAATGCAGGGTCCTGGGAGACCGGATATAGTGAATGCAGGGTCCGGGGAGACCAAATATAGTGAATGCAGGGTCCAGGGAGAGCGGATATAGTGAATGCGGGGTCCGGGGAGACCGGATATAGTGAATGCAGGGTCCGGGGAGAGCGGATATAGTGAATGCAGGGTCCGGGGACACCGGATATAGTGAATGCGGGGTCTGGGGAGAGCGGATATAGTGAATGCTGGGTCTGGGGAGAGCGGATATAGTGAATGCAGGGTCCGGGGAGAGCGGATATAGTGAATGCAGGGTCCGGGGAGACCGGATAGAGTGAATGCAGGGTCCTGGGAGACCGGATATAGTGAATGCAGGGTCCTGGGAGACCGGATAGAGTGAATGCAGGGTCCGGGGAGACCAGATACAGTAAATGCAGGGTCCGGGGTTTAGTAACACTTTAATACTCCTCTATTTCATCATAGCTCGCTAGACCAGGAGGGCAGAAAGCAGCAAAAATCATTTAAAGTGTAGTGCCACTTTTGCAGTCAAATTCGGAAAACCTCGCTATATGTTTGCCATTCAAACAGCATACTTAGAAATCTTTTTTTTTTTTTTAAATAATTCATACCTTTCTAGTTGTTTCTTAGGGACATGCCTTGACAAGCTACAGTTTCCGAGCCCAAGTGGAGCGACAACATAGGGAGAGACTTAAGTTTCCCCTCAATAACATACAATGCAGAAGTCAGGCCTTAAGAGCTTCAACTCTTTAGAAGGATAGGGGGTCAAATCGAGTTTACAGCTGATGGTGAGATCTGCCAGCACAGTACAAACAAGGTATATTACGGTAAACATTAACACCCCATCCCCTTCTTTAACTTTCTACAGCAGAGGAAAGCTTTAATTTTAAAGTTTTCAGAAAAGAGAAAAGTAAAAGGGTAAAAAAAAAGGCATCAATTTTTTTTATATTTTTTATGACGTGTTATCTCTATTTGTCTGCAAAATTGAAAATACACTTTAAGGCATTCCAAGCAAACAGGTTCTAAATCATAACATCTGGCAGTGCAGGTCTATGAAGAAAACAGGAGTGCGGCACATCAATTGGGCTTTAAGCGTAAAATCAGTGTGTTGCCATAGCAACCCAGCAGCATTTTATTTTACGCACTGTTAGCAAATTAGAAACTGGAATCTTGTTGCTATGGGCAACACAGACCCCTCTCTTCCCTCAGTGAAAGAGGTCCTGCAACAGGAGTGAGGTAGTAAGCAATAGACACATCAGATTGCAGATAGAAAGGCAAACTAAAAAAAAAAAATTTCCAAAAACAGTTGTTGCCATAGCAACTAACTTTTCTAAACTGTGGTTGCTCGGGGAAGCAGTCCGATTTTGTATTTGCGCCGGTTATTCTCAGTTGGCCCAGTGGTTGAGAAGGAGAGGTTTTTTTTTTTGTTTGTTTGTTGCGTGTATCAAAGTTGTATTTTAGCCACTCGTTTTAGTATGTACATCATATTTTTTTTTTTTTTTTTCTTGCGTCCGTTTTAAGAAACCGAAAAAAAAAAAGCCCTGAGTTACTTTGTATTTTTTTTTTTTTCTTTAAAATAGTTTTTCTCTTTTTGAGGGAAATGTAGATTCTTTCTGTGCCCGATGTAGGCACGGTGAGATGCGACACTTTTAGTGCATTTTTAGCACTATGGAAAAAAAAAAATAGGATGTGAGCTACGTTACAATAAAAAAAAAAAAATAAACCTTTTTTTTTTTTTCCTATATTGACGATATTTAAAAAAAACACGGAAAAAAATGTTTTTTGTAGGTTAAACTGAAAACGAAAAAAAAAAAATGTGTTTTGTAACAGATTCATTGGTTTAGTGTAGACAGTTTAAAGATAATTAAGTGCGTTCTCATTATTTTTGTTTTGTACAAAAAGGGGGATGGGGAGGGGAAGAGTTTTCTGTTAATGGCTCTGGAAAGAAAAAAAAAAAATAAAACTTTAGGGATAATAGACGTGTCTGTGTTTTTTATTTGTGGATTTCGAAAAACCTTTAAAAATAATTTCGTAAATTTCTTTTACTGCTGAAAATGCTGGGTGCCTGGCTTCCATCATGATCCATAGGGCTTAAAGCTAACTTCGGGAAGATTAAAGGGCTTGTTCACAGTGTAAAACCCTGTGGTTTTACCATCCCCCATTTAGCTGCAGAGGTAGCGACCTGGGGTGTATGCATGTTATGGCATTAATTATACCCCCCTTTTCGCTTCCCCATTCAAGTGAATGGGGTTGATCTGCAAGCTCCCCACAACCACATGACAGTACACAATTGAGGCGTGATAGTGTGGGGTCCAAGCGGGCACTGAGGAGCCGATACAACTCACCACCTGCCATACACCTCTGAAAAGCGATCACTTTCCCTGCTGCACATATGAACAATCCGTAATTTAAACACTAAATTCCTTTTTTTTTTTTTTAATTGTTTTCAGGTTAACCAATTTCCGACATCTATACGCATATATGTGGTGGTAGGGTGGGTAGGCCTTAACGCCCAGCTGCTGCATATATATCACTGACTTGTTATGGGGCGTGCTCCATTGGCAACCTCAGAACCATGACGGAGCTGTCAAGGACAGCTCATGGTAAACACCCGACGGTAGAGAACTGATGACATCAGCACTGTGCAGCCAATCACTGTCGCATGAGCTTTTGCCCCTCCTACCAGCCTCAGGCATCACGCCACATTTACGAGCTGGTATCCAAAAGTTTAGAGACGGCAGCACAAGCCTGCACACACAGTCACGGGGAGCGCCGACTTTAAGTCAGTGTGGCAAAAAGACATTGTCCTGTGTACATTGGGAGCTGTGCAACTGGTGCTATTCTGACCACGTTCACTACCATGTCTGCTATGTCATCATGGACAGCAAGTTAGAAGAAAGAGCAAACGTGAAATTCTTCCTGAAACGAGGTGGTATCCTAAAGTTTCAAGACTAGTTTTGTAACACACCAGCAGAGGGCAGCACAAGACTGCACGCACAGTCACAGGGAGTACCGACCTTAAGTCAGTGTGGCAAAAGATACTGTCCTGTGTACAACGGGAGCTGTGCAACTATTCTGACCACATTCCCTGCCACGTCTGCTATGTCATCATGGACAGCAAGTTAGAAGAAAGAGCAAATGTGAAATTCTTCCTGAAATGAGTTGGTATCCTAAAGTTTCAAGACTTGTTTTGTAACACGCCAACAGTGGGCAGCACACGGCTGCTTGCACAGTCACAGGGAGCGCTGACCTTAAGTCAGTGTGGCAAAAGACATCATCCTGTGTACATTGGGAGCTGTACAACTGGTGATATTCTGACTACCTTCACTACCATGTCTGCTATGTCATCATGGACAGCAAGATAGAACAAAGAGCAAAAGTGAAATTCATCCTGAAACAAGGTGGTATCCTAACGTTTCAAAACTAGTTTTGTAACACGCCAACATAGGGCAGCACAAGGCTGCACGCACAGTCACAAGGAGCACCAACCTTCAGTCAGACCTTAAGTCAGTGAGGCAAAAGACACTGTTCTGTGTGCATGGGTAGCTGTACAACTATTCTGACCACGTTCACTACCACGTCTGCTATGTCATCATGGACAGCAAGTTAGAATAAAGAGCAAACCTGAAATTCTTCCTGAAACTGGGCAAATCTGCCACAGAGACATTTGACCTGATTCGGCAAGTTTATGGCGATGATGCAATGAGTCGTTTGAGGTACTTTGAGTGGCATGTGCGCTTTAAGAGTGGAAGAACATCACTGGAAGATGAGAGATCAGGAGGACCTTCAAGGTGCTCAACCCCTGAAAATGCCCTCTTCCTGAAGATGAAGTTCCAGCTCAAAGGTCGACCTTTTGACAACATTGCGGAGAACCAGCGATTTTTCCCAGTTTCTCGCAGAATTTCACATTTGCTCTTTATTCTTAATTCTGATTAAAATTACCTGACACCTGCTTGTCAGTATTAGCGTTGCGCTTTCATTGGGGCTCTTCTGTAAGGTGGTGCACATGAAGCTGTCCCTTTTAAGAGTGTGCAATTGATTGCTGATGGGCTGCTAAGTAAAGAACAGTCTCTATTGTGATGATTATGTGCAGCAAGGGATTAAGCTTTGTAGTTCTTCTCACCACTCCTGGAAGGCAACCTGGCTGGTCTCATATGCTTTGCAGTCATTTGTCCCAAAAGTCTCAGTCCTCATAGTCAGGTCTTTACAATCAAGTCCTCCCAATCAGGATCGCAATGGCTCTCCCCAACTCTAGGCACACATAGGAAAGGGTCTCTCCAGCTTTGGATCCCAGCACGGCAGGAAAACTCTGTGTCTTTGGTCCTTTGTTCTCTGGTGTGGGCACAGACACCCCAGTGGTAGTTGTGTACTTATTCAGTTCCCACTGGCAAAGACTCCCATAGCTCCTGGTCTCTGCACAGCCCCAGCAAAGGTCACAAGTCTTTACAGCTTGGCTTCCTCTTGCAAAAGACCAAGATCTCTCCAAAAATGGCCAGGAAAACTTTTGTTTCTACTCCTTTTGACAGCAGGGATTTCTGGGTAGCAAAGTCTGCAGTCTATTAGCCTCCATGCACTTGTATTGTGCAGTGCTTCTTTAAGGACTACATATCCCAGTGTCCATGGAGTCTGCATAGAAAGTTCTCCTTCCCCCTTGATTGGCTCAGAGCCACTGTTGTCAGGAAGGAGGGGGAGCAGGGGAAATATTTCAGAGGTTAAGGCAACAAGATTTGGCAAAGGATTGCAAATGGGGCCAAAAGGAGAAGTCAGATCCCTAGATTTTAGCTAGAATTCTGGCATGAAGATAGGGACTTATAGTTGGACTATTGATCTGGATGCAGACAATTGATCTGGATGGTAAATATTATTAGCTCAGTTTTGGAAAAAAAAATTGAAGATGTGACATCCACACTGACATGTCAGTTTGTAAATTGGTGATATATGAGGAGACTGAAGACGTGAGCGGAGGAGTTGACAGATGAATGTGGGTGGCCTCGGAGACCAAGGGAGTGGAGTTTTTTGAGGAGGAACGGTTGGTCAACAGTATCATAGGCAGCAGAAAGGTCTGGTAGTATGAGTATGGAGTAAGTGATAATGGTTTTTAACAGATAGTCATTAGTGAGTTTTAGGAAGGTGGTTTCTGTGGAGTGTGAAACCCAGATTGTAGGGGGGTCAAGAAGGTTGTTGACAGTGAGATGGTAGGTCAGATGGTGTAGACTACATGATCTCCCAGAAGTGAGAACACCCCTCACATTTTTGTAAATATTTTATTATATCTTTTAATGTGACAACACTGAAGAAATGACGCTTTGCTACAATGTGATGTAGTGAGTGTACAGCTTGTATAACATGTAAATTTGCTGTCTCCTCCAAATAATTCAACACACAGCCATTAATGTCTGAACCGATGGCAACAAAAGTGAGTCCACCCCTAAGTGAAAATGTCCAAACTGGGCCCAATTAGCCATTTTCCCTCCCCGATGTCATGTGACTCGTTAGGGTTACAAGGTCTCAGGTGTGAATGGGGAGCAGGTGTGTTAAATTTGGGGTTATCGCTCTCACTCTTTCATACTGGTCACTGGAAGTTCAACATGGTACCTCATGGCAAAGAACTCTCTGAGGATCTGAATAAAAGAATTGTTGCTCTACATAAAGATGGCCTAGGCTATAAAAAGATTGCCAAGATCCTGAAACTGAACTGCAGCACAGTGGCCAAGACCATACAGCGGTTTAACAGGACAGGTTCCACTCAGAACAGGCCTCACCATGGTCGACGTATGAGTGCTGCCAGCATTGCTGCAGGGGTTGAAGGGGTGGCGGTTCAGCCTATCAGTACTCAGACCATACGCCGCATACTGCATCAAATTGGTCTGCATGGCTGTCGTCCCAGAAGGAAGCCTCGTCTAAAGCTGACACGCAAGAAAGCCTGCAAAGAGTTTACTGAAGACAAGCAGACTAAGGACATGGATTACTGGAACCATGTCCTGTGGTCTGATGAGACCAAGATAAACTGATTTGGTTCAGATGGTGTCAAGCGTGTGTGGTGGCAACCAGGTGAGGAGTACAAAGACAAGTGTGTCTTGCCTACAATCAAGCATGGTGGTGGGAGTGTCATGGTCTGGGGCTGCACGAGTGCTGCCGGCACTGGGGAGCTACAGTTCATTGAAGGAACCATGACTGCCAACATGTTCTGTGACATACTGAAGCAGAGCATGATCCCCTCCCTTCAGAGACTGGGCCGCAGGTCAGTATTCCAACATAACTACCCCAAACACACCTCCAAGATGACCACTGCCTTGCTAAAGAAGTTGAGGGCAAAGGTGATGGACTGGCCAAGCAAGTCTCCAGACCTAAACCCTATTGAGCATCTGTGGGGCATCCTCAAACAGAAGGTGGAGGAGCGCAAGGTCTCTAACATCCACCAGCTCTGTGATGTCATCATGGAGGAGTGGAAGAGGACTTCAGTGGCAACCTGTGAAGCTCTGGTGAACTCCATACCCAAGAGGGTTAAGGCAGTGCTGGAAAATAATGGTGGCCAAACAAAATATTGACACTTTGGGCCCAATTTGGACATTTTCAGGGGTGGACTCACTTTTGTAGCCAGTGGTTTAGACATTAATGGCTGTATGTTGAGTTATTTTGAGGAGACAGCAAATTTACATGTTATACAAGCTGTACACTGACTACGTCACATTGTAGCAAAGTGTCATTTCTTCAGTGTTGTCACATGAAAAGATAGAATCAAATATTTACAAAAATGTGAGGGGTGCAGGGGCGGACTGACCATTTGTAAACTCGGGCACTGCCCGAGGGCCCGGGGTCAGTAGGGGGCCCCATGAGATGCCCCTGGTACCTTTTTCATAGGCTTTTTTGAGTTTGGGCAATGACACAGGGGCCCCATGATCCCCTATTGCCCGGGGGCCCCATGAGTTGTCAGTCCGCCCCTGGAGGGGTGTACTCACTTCTGGGAGATACTGTAGGTGTTCTAGTTTGGAGGTAAACAGCAGCAAGGAACAAGATGGGTCTTCAGTTGTTCAGACTGGCTGGATCCAGGTAGTACTTCTTAAGGATAGAAATGACCAGTGCATGGTATAGAGAAGCAGATGCCAGCAGACAAGGAAAGACTGAAGTTTTTTTTAATTTTTTATTTTTAACAGTTGTGTTTATTTAAATCGTAAAAAAGTATAACAAATCAAGGTACATAAAAAGACGGAAGATTTTACTTAGAATAGAGCAAGAGGGTGACAGGGGGCAAGTGGTTACATAGTACTACTACAGTTCCTGTGTATTGGTCTTTTAAAAATACTGGCATTTATAAGGCAGATTACAAAGCAATATAAAAATACTTTTCATGATTAAATATACAGCCAGACATATAAACCTGACCTAGATTGGGGACCGTCATAGAGGGACAGAGCCAGTGTGGTCTAAATGAGACACTGTAATTAACCTCTTCCACTGTGTGCCATAACGTAAGAAAATAAAATAATACATATGTCAGATTCTTTAGGACAAACAAGACTTTTTTTTGGTGATATTGTCTTGCAAAAATTATTTTTTAAGCAATCCGTGGAAAAAAAATTTACCAAAAAAACGTCAAAAAAAAAAGTGTTAGTTTTTAAAAAAAATGAATGTTACTGAAGATAAAAACATATAAATCGTCTTCCATAATTTGCCCTGTTTGAAAGACACTAAAGTTATGACTCTGGTATACAAACATTGCAAAGTTATTTACAAAATAGTTGTTTTTTTTTCAAATTTTGCATTTTATTATTCGGCACTAAACAAATGAATGAACAAATAAAAATGACAAAAAAAAATAAATATTAATGGTTAAAATAGGAAGCAAAAAATATAATAGCTAGGAGAAGGGGTCAATAGTGTTAATTAGGGGCTTATTATGGTAAACTGAGGGTTAATAAGGGGTTAAATAGGAACACATTTGATGAAAACACATTTTTTCACTTTAACTGACATATGCAAATCAAAACTCATTCCTTTTAGCTGCACATGAATGAAACAAAGTACATACAAAAGTAACAATGTTACTTTGTATCTCTCTTTCTCCCTCTGAACAGTGTTAATAAGGCTGAGTGGACTCTTGAGTTTGGAGTGTTTTGGCAGAAAAAACACCAAAACGCCTAAACAGGGTAAAGGGTAAGCGTGCCTAAGTGACATTTAGCACTTGAGCGTTTTTTTATTTCATTGGCCAGAATAAATTCATATTCTGGCCAATGAAATAAACGCCCAAGCACATGACGTGCCTAAATGTGTTTGCAAACAAGATGGCTTAGTCACATTTTTGAAGCTGCTTTTTTCCTTCCAGGAAAAAATGTTTTACAAAAGCTCCAGTGTGCATGAAGCCTAAGCTTTTTGTCAGAAGCAGGGGCGGACTGACAACTCATGGGGCCCCCGGGCAATAGGGGATCATGGGGCCCCTTTGTCCTTGCCCAAACTCAAAAAAGCCTATGAAAAAGGTACCAGGGGCATCTCATGGGACCCCCTACTGACCCCGGGCCCTCGGGCAGTGCCCGAGTTTTCAAATGGTTAGTCCGTCCCTGGTCAGAAGGTCCATTTTTCAAAAGCAGCAGCTATTACAGATGCTGTATTTTCTCAGCAACTTCAGATAGGAATTGCTAGCAAGTGCAGGGGGAAAGCAGCAGCAGGACAGAAGGACAATCTAAACTTTTTATCATGTGCTTGTTTTGGATCGAGCTGAATAGGGTTAGAGCCGCTGTCAGGTTTTTATTGTTGTCTGTCACTCTACTGGAGAGCTCTCCCCTCACTTCCAATCCTGACCCTCTGACATCAATGTGTATGAATCACTGATCCAGAACAGACAAGGAGATCAGGAGTTCTGTCTGTCAGTATACTTGTTTTGAGGTTTGTAATCCAAAAGCAGAGCAAGGCCATCAACATGACGTGACATTTAAGCAGCATTTTCGGAAAGGAGACCAACCATGTATTTCCCTTATAGCAGGTTTCCATCAATATGAAGGACAGTTCCAGGACATAGCAGGTCCACCAGGAAATGGGAAAGACTTATGTTGGTCATACATGAAGCAGGCCTCTAGCCATCTAAACCATCCTCAAACAGGTTTTAATCTCAAAATCTATTGTATGGCCAAACTACCACCAACAATTTTATACAGAAGGATTTTGGTTGGTTGCCCTGATGGGTGAGATTATATTAGTGATTAGAAGCTGATTAAAAATACTAGACAAGAACTCCTCCACAGTCTATCCATCAACCAGTAGAAGATGCTGGAGCTGTAAAAGGGAACAGGGCTCCCTCCACCACATATTTGGCAATGTCCGCCTATTATTCCCCACTGGGAAACTGTTCATGCTCTTATTCACAGCTTATTTGACTCATCGATCCCTTTTACTTCTAGCGCCCCTTTCACACGATGGGCCAATCAGTTCCGCCTGTCAGTTTTTCACACAGACCTAATGTCACGATCAGGGGTCAGGCTTGAAGACCAGTTGTTATAGCAGTGGAGAGGCTCACGCCAAAACCAGCAGGATAGGTACATAGCCAGGATACCATGGCAGAGGAGTGGGATCACCTGAGGTGCGGAGTCTAAGTACTAACCGGTGTTCACCAGAGCTCCTGATGGTGGAGATGGATTTTGCTGCATGTTAGCACCAGGTCGCGGTCCTCAGGATCAACCCACCAGGAGGTGAGCAAGGGGAGGTTCAGTAGCGTATTAAGCAGGTAAGGATCAGATGGAAGCATGGTCAGTAAACAAGCCAAGGTTGGTAATGAGCAGTTGCAGGTTGGGATCAGGTAGAAACGTAGTGGAGAACAAGCCAAGGTTGGTAATGAGCAGTCACAGGTTGGGATCAGGCAGAAACGTAGTCGAGAACAAGCCAAGGTCAATAATGAGTAGTCGAGAACAAGCCAAGGTCAATAATGAGTAGTCAAGAACAAGCCAAGGGTCAATAACGAGTGGCAGCAAAATATAGATGACAGTAGAGAAGGCAATGAGCAAGATACTGGCTGGAGAACACAATAATCTGGCAAACAGGGAGTGCAGAGACATGGTTTATATCAGGAAGTTCATGGGAGGAGCAAGGGGTTCAAGGTTCCTGACAAACAAGGTCAAGGCAGGATCATCCAAATAATTGTCAAGGGAGCTGTCTAGCATTTTAGGTGGCTCAGCAAGAAGAAACATTGCCACTCACCCCAGAAGGCTAGGTTTGGACCCAGGCTCGGATACCTAATCAGATAGTCCATTCAACCCTATGGAACAGCGGGTGTGAATGGACTTGTGTCCATTTATACCTGTCTACCTCTGATCTCATCCAGTCCACTAAAAAGAATGGAAGGGAATCCATCCTCTTCCTTCTAGGTGGAGCGGATTGGAGGGCAGTGAGGTGTAAGCAGACAGCGGAGTCTGATTACACCCAGCAGCCCATAGAGCAAAGCGGGCTCTGTCCATGTTTGCTCTGCATAAACTGAGTGGACACGGACCTGTCATCTACCCACACTGCTCCGATCAGCAGATACTATGCGGACAGATCCTTTGCTGATCAAAGTGGAGTCCGACCCATGTGAATGGGGCCTTCATGTAGGGCCTACGTTTACCAAATTTTTCTAAACCTTCCAAGAAATTAATATCTCACATTCTCACAGCACCTAGATCAGTCTTTCTCAACCAGGGTCCCATGGAACCCTAAGGTTCTTCCAGAGGTTTCTAGGGTTTCCTTGAGCTATTAGCAATGTCTGTCTCTCAGATGAGTAACCACTGAAAAAAATGATATTTTTAGCTATCTGTAAGAGGAAATTCTTCCCAAAAGACCACTAATATAAGGAGCATTCTTCCTAGTAACCATCACACTAATGTACTGTAAGCTGTAGATCTAGATAATATTAGCAGGGGTTCCTTGAGCCCAGAAAGTTATTTCAAGGATTCTCTCATGTTAAAAAGGTTGAGAAAGGCTGAGCTAGATGTTTGGTAGCCTTCAACTGAAAAAATATGGAACTCCCAACTCTACTAGCCAGAATTAGAGTTGTTAAAATGATGGAGAGCCTCTCAACACACCTTCAGAGCACATTCAAGCAATTTAATATAGTTTAGGAGCTGTGGCTTCTTAGGGAGGATACACCATGATGTAGGTCTTCCTGCCTGGAGGCTCTCCATTGGAATACTGGTGCTGCATGCCCAGTACTGGACCATGGTCAGAATCAAGATCTCTTCATTGTTTTTCTTCCTCTTTTCTCCTCTATTTTTTTCTACCTAAGCCTCTTTGCATTATTTTTGTTTTCTAGTGAGCCTCACTTGGGCTTTAAAAGGTTGAGGCTGTTTATTTTCTGTAATGCCTAGAATGGAACATTCCTCCAGCCTGTTCATAGATATGAGACACTGACTGTATGAAAATGATCTTGGAGGAAAGTCCTACTTCATTTGTTAAAGCCTCCAGGCATTTTCAGATCTCTTAAGGCTAGTCACTTAATGAACAAGGTCCACCTCCTCTGTGGATCTTCTCCTGGTAGAACAGTCCTCAATGATGCACTAATATGATGATATCAGCTCTGTTTTCTTCATCAGTGTATTGTGAGTGAAGGTTCCTCTGGTGATGTCTCCTCATGGGTGGTCCATTGTGCACTGTATGTCCTCAGTCCTCTGGGTTTTTATACACAGAAACACATTTCTGTGAATTAAAAAAGGTCCGGACTGCTGCCCTGCCTGCGCAGCTTGTACATCTTTGTTGGGATAATGGTGTGCTGGGCCTGTACTCCTAGAAATGAACTTCAAGTTGAATTCAGAGACAGAATGGTGCTGATTTTGGTGGTTTTAGGAAAAATTCAAACAAGAATATTCAATGCCAAACTTGAGAAGGGCTCCATGTGAGCAGCATTTGGACACAGGTCAGTTAGTCCTAAGAGATCTTCCAGTTCTCAATTTCATGTGCACTGGTGCAGAGCGCATCTTTGTTTTTGTTGTGTACACAGTTAGTGTTCACACTTGTGATCGCTGTGATTGGGTCACAGCAATCACAAGGTTTAGAGCCACTTTGATTGGCTCTTTTTACTTTGCCTGTGATCTGCGCTGTCCAATGACAAGAATGAGGGTTATCGTTGGGCTAGCATAAGGGTAACCTGTTCTATAATGCGCATATGTTGCATATATGTGTTCATGAGGCACCAATGTTGTGTTCTGAGAGCGCACTTACTACACGCTCCCAGCACACTGACTGAGCTGTCACGGACAGCTCGCAGTCACCATTCACAAATGGCAGCTAGTAGGATGGGGTCCCAGTCTCGTGACTGCTGTAACAACCATTCACAGTGGTCACATGATCAGGAACTCTCAGCATTAAGATCCACTTAAAGGACTGCCACTGCCTGGAGATGTTTGCAAGGGGTTAAGGTGAGGATAAGCATCATGTTTAGCATTAGAGATAAACTGGACCTTCACTCAAAAGTAACATTTTGCACCAATTTTATACCCCTCCAATAAAAATTGCCAACCTTTCTATGGTTACCATTGGGGTTAGGGGTATCACTGGGGCTAGTGTTACCACTGTACCATGGGGAACAGGACTACCATTGGGTTTAGGGTTACCATTGGTGCTGGGGTTACCATTGGGATTAGGGTTGCAATTTGGGTTAGGATTACCATTACTTATAGGGTTATCTTTTGGGTTAGGATTACCATTTGGATAAGGGTTATCAATGGGGTTAGGGTTACCAGTTGGGTTAGAGTTATCATTGGTGATATCACACCAATGGTGAGCATCACAGTGGCTAAATGGTTAGCACGTTCGCCTGGCAGTACTAGGGTTGTTGGTTTGATGGCACCACTTGCCTGGAGTTTGCATGTTCTCCCTGTGCCTACGTGAGTTTCCACTGGGTACTCCGGTTTCCTCCTATACTCCAAAGACATGTTGGTAGGTTAATTGGCTCCTGTCTAAATTGACCCTAGTATGTGTATGTATGAATGTAAGTTAGGGACCTTAGATTGTACACCCCTTGAGGGTTAGGGACTGATGTGAATGTACAATATATATGTAAAGTGCTGTATAAATTGATGGCGCTATATAAGTACCTGAAATAAATAAATAATAAATACACATGGTTACCATTTGGGTTAGGATTATCATTGGGGTTAGGATAACCATTGGGATTAGGATTATCATTGGTGCTATGGTTACCATTCAGATAAGGGTTATCATTGGTGCTAGGGTTGTCTTTGGGGTTGGGATTAGGGTTATTTTTGATGATATGGTTACCATTTGGATAAGTGTTACTAGTGGGGTTTAGGTTACTGTTTGGGTTGAGGTTACCATTGAGGCTGGGATTACCATTCTATCATTGATGCTGGGGTTACCATTGGTGATAGGGTTACCGTTCAGATAAGAGTTAGCATTGAGGTTAGGGTTACTATTTGGATTAGTGTTTCCATTTGGGTTAGAGTCACCATTGGTGCTAGGGTATCATTGGGATTAGGGTTACCATTGGTGATAGGGTATCATTGGGGTTAGGGTTACCATTGGTGCTAGGGTATCATTGGGGTTAGGGTTACCATTAAGATTAGGGTTATAATTGGTGATAGGGTTAACATTCAGATAAGGGTTACTGATGGCGTTAGGGTTACCATTTGGGTTAGGATTATCATTGGTGCTAGGATTACCATTGGGATTAGGGTTATCGTTGGTGATAGAGTTTTCGTTCAGATATGAGTTAGCATTGGGGTTAGTGTTTCCATTTGGGTTAGGGTAACCATTGGTGCTAGGGTTACCATTGAGATTAGGGTTATCCTAGATTGTAAGCTCGTAAGAGTAGGGCCCTCTTACCCCTCGTACGCTGTCTGTCTTTGTTGTACTGTGCCATGTATTGTCCCCCCCTATTGTACAGCGCTGAGCAAACCCTTTGGCGCTATATAAACTCGTAGTAATAATAATAATAATAATCATTAGGATAAGGGTTACTGTTGGCGTTAGGGTTACCATTTGAGTTACGGTTACCATTGGTGCTAGGGTTACCATTTGGGTTATTGTTTCCATTTGGGCTAGGGTTACCATTGGTGCTAGGGTATCATTGGGGTTAGGGTTACCATTGGGATTAGGGTTATCATTGGTGATAGGGTTAGCATTTGGATAAGGGTTACTATTTGGGTTATGTTACCATTGAGGCTGGGGTTACCTTTGTATCAGTGGTGCTGGGATTACCATTGGGATTGGGGTTATCACTGGTGATAGGGTTACTGTCTGGATAAGAGTTACCATTGGGGTTAGGGTTACCATTTGAGTTAGGGTTACCATTTGTGCTAGGGTTATCATTGGTGTTAGGATTACCATTCTTGCTAGGGTTATCATTGGTGTTAGGATTACCAATTGGTGACAGGGTTAGCATTGGTGTTAGGATTACCATTGGTAATAGGGTTAGCATTTGGATAAGGGTTACTGTTGGCGTTAGGGTTACCATTGAGGCTAGAGTTACCTTTGTATCAGTGGTGCTGGGATTACCATTGGGATTGGGGTTATCACTGGTGATAGGGTTACTGTTTGGATAAGAGTTACCATTTGAGTTAGGGTTACTATTGGTGCTAGGGTTATCATTGGTGTTAGGATTACTATTGGGACTAGGATTACCATTGGTGTTAGGATTACCATTTGGATAAGGGTTACTGTTGGCGTTAGGGTTACCATTGAGGCTAGAGTTAACTTTGTATCAGTGGTGCTGGGATTACCATTGGGATTGGGGTTATCACTGGTGATCGGGTTACAATTTGTACAAGAGTTACTGTTGGCGTTGGGGTTACCATTGTGCCTAGGGTTACCTTTGTATCATTGGTGTTAGGGTTACCACTGGGATTAGGATTAGTGTTACCATTCGGATAAGGGTTACCATTGGTGTTAGGATCACCATTAGGGTAACTACTGAGGCTAAGGTTGCCATTATACCAGGGATGGGCAACTGTGGCCCTCCAGCTTTTGTAGAACTACAAGTCCCATGAGGAATTGCAAAACCGACAGTTACAAGCATGACTCCCAAAGGCAGAGGCATGATGGAACTTGTAGTTCACCAACAGCTGGAGGGCCACAGTTGCCCAACCCTGCATTATACCATTGGAGTTAAGGTTAACATTTTTTGACACAAAAAAACAGATGAAATATTGTTGAAAGGAGCTTCAGGGGCCTACATCATAACAACCAATGATGCTATGAAACCCAGCCGCCAGCTTCCTAGCAACCAACTCAGTTGCTCTTCCCAGGAGCCTTCTCCATAACAACCAATGGTGCTCTGAAGTCAGTCACACACATGTATTGTCAGTAGCATGCCTTGGTTAACTGCCACCCATGACCAGGGGCGGACTGACCATTTGGAAACTCGGGCACTGCCCGAGGGCCCGGGGTCAGTAGGGGGCCCCATGAGATGCCCCTGGTACCCTTTTCATAGGCTTTTTTGAGTTTGGGCAAGGGCACAGGGGCCCCATTATCCCCTATTGCCTGGGGGCCCCATGAGTTGTCAGTCCACCCCTGCCCATGACACCCTATTTTTGCTCCCCCCTTCCCCAATCTTTAGTTGCTAGGATGACACCGTGGCCCAGCCAGCATCCTAGCAACCTGTGTGTCATTGTTTGCTAGGATGCTGGCAGCATCAACGGTTGTTATTGTGCAGGCAGTGCCAGAGTCCTAGCAACCGGCTTAGTCATGCTGCCCTTTGTATATGCTCCACCCACCACTTTGCCTCATTGGCAGTTCAGTGTTGTGCCCACCCTCCGCTCCAAAGAAAACTTCTGTCTGGAGTTGCACTCATTGGTGGTCGCTCAGTACCATTTCCCTGTATTCAGGCAATAATATACAACTTGTATACAAAATCTACAACTTTATAGACATGTTAGCAGATTTCATGTTCATTTATTCAGATTTAATATCAAAGGAAGACGCTATGAGGCCGGAGCAAGGCTTATCGATCGTTATGGCTCAGCTCTTACCTCCTGACAACAATGCCTAAACTCCGAAGCAGCTCTCCGCTCTGTTTCCATGACAACACCACATCGCCTCGCCCACCCCACTTTTCTTTTTTTTTGCCTACGCCTGGCACCGTATCAACTCGTTGAGCCCGCCCCCTCCCTCTGATTGGCTCAGACCCTTTATTCCCTCCTCGTCCATTGGCCGACGTTTTTTTCCTCGTCTCTCATTTATCCTCGCAACACCGTAGTGCTGCAGTCTGGAGGAAACCGCAGTGGATGCCCGAGCGTGGATGCTGCTGTTCGAGGCGGGCACGCCCAGAGTGGGCGTGACCTGCGGCTCGATGTTCTCAGCCGGCGATTGAAGCCGCCTGGCAGGCTAAAATGGCGGCTGGTGCTATTAGGTGCTGAGGAGACCGGACAGAAGAGGCAGACATGGCTAATGCTGGGTAGGAACAATGGGGGTGGACGGGGGAAGTCTGGGCTGGCTGGTCTGGTCGGAGGGGCCTTGTATGTGTGTGGTAGAGGGGAGGAGGGCTGTGTGTGTCAGGGGGACCCCTCTGTCCATGGAGTGTGTGTTGTGCAATGGGCAGGCATGGCACTCACAGGCTGGGGGACCACAAGGCCCAGCATGGCTCTGAGCTGCGAGGAGCCCAGTATAGGCTGTGTGTTTATACAGGGAGCACTCCACCCCTCATATATCACTTCTAGGTGGAGTCTGCTGACCTGTGGCCCCTGATGGGCCCCTACCAGTGACCTGAAAGAGCCCCTGTCACCCTTCTGCACATGCCAAGGTATTGGCAGATTGGAAAGACAAGCGCACCTTTTAATACATCATCTGTGTATCATCTCTTAACCCACCCTGAAAGGAATTTAACTTTTCTCTCCCGGTGAAGCAAAATATAGGTCTGGGGCCCTCACCGCCGCCATTTCCAGGTGCAGGGGACCGCTAATCCCAACGCTGAGGGGATCCCACCGCTGGACAGCCTATAGGAAATGTTTACATCAAGCGGGCATTGGTGTGGACACCTGAAGAAGGACCCCTCCAGATGTAAACAGAGGAAGACTCTGCGCCTGAGTCACATGACCGAAGCGTTCAGTAGGTAGAAGCAAGCTGAAACAGAACTATACTCCCCTCCTCTTCTGCATTGCAGTATCTGAGAGCTGCCTGCTGGTCTGTTTTCGGGGACCGATCTCCGGGCAGCGAGATGACGTCACTGCTGTGCAGGCGTTCATTCATCTCGCCATTGCCAAAATTGTACCCTGAGCTGTGCGGGCGCACCTCAGGGTAGTCCTCCTTTTTCACCCTAAAAGGGACTTTTATTTTGTTTCCGCCTCCTCACCTACTTTTATCACTTTTTTTTTTGGAGGTGGGGAGCAGGTACCTGGTGGTGACAGATACCCACTCTCACTTCCGGTCAGATCGCAGCAGCGTTTCCACCAGAAGTTCATCTCAGTACCCCCTCCCAACCCCTTCTTCCGCCCGCAGTCTTCTGGGGCACATCATAGATCCCCGGACCCTTCATTCACTATATCCGTTCTCCTTGGTCCCTGCCCTCACTATATCCGGTGTCCCCGGACCCTGCCCTCACTATATCCGGTGTCCCCGGACCCTGCCCTCACTATATCCGGTGTCCCCGGACCCTGCCCTCACTATATCCGGTGTCCCCGGACCCTGCCCTCACTATATCCGGTGTCCCCGGACCCTGCCCTCACTATATCCGGTGTCCCCGGACCCTGCCCTCACTATATCCGCTCTCCCCCAGTACACAAAACATGGAAATGCAATTATTTTAGTAAATATAAACTAAGTCCCTTTTCTCTTCAGCAGTATATAGCAGTCTTGTGACTTCTATCAGTGTCCAGCTGAGCACTGGTTAAAGCTTGTAGGAGGAGTTTTCATTTTGCTCTAGGAGGATGCAGAACCTCTGAGCTCTGTCTGGATAGTGCTGAATGGCCCTGTGTTGATCACATGCACTCTCAAGAAAACAAAAATCCTCTCTAGCAATACACACCAAACTGTGCATGTGTACAGTGTCTCCACACAATATGTCTTATCAGGAGATAAGAGGGGGACACTGGAAGGAGAGGATCAGAGAAGACAGGATCAAACAGCATTTTTACACAATGCAGATGATTAACCCCTTGAGGTCCACAGTGAGTATAACCAGCATGCTTTACTGTACACACAGACTGAGTTTACTGTTGTGGGTTTAGTAACACTTTGAGGAGGATGCAGGGGCGGACTGACAACTCATGGGGCCCCCGGGCAATAGGGGATTATGGGGCCCCTGTGTCCTTGCCCAAACTTAAAGCCTATGAAAAAGGTACCAGGGGCATTTCATGGGGCCCCCTACTGACCCCGGGCCCTCGGGCAGTGCCCGAGTTTACAAATGGTCAGTCCGCCCCTGGGAGGATGGTAACTTTTTTACATGACATCACATACATGGGAGCCATGATCATGGTACAGCGCTCTGAAGGGATGGCAGACTCAGTATGCCGTCCTTTCGGAGCTCAGTGGGCATGTGCCGGTGACGTCACCAGTTGCAGTGTTAGAGAATATCTTGTAAAAGGTGCATTCTTAGGAGATATCCCTATACTTACAGGTAAGCTTACCTGTTGGCACAAATTTATAAAATTTACTAATCCCCCAGCCTCTGCTTCTTTAGTTTTGCAGCCTTCCCGAAGCTTCCCTTACAGTCAGGCTTTCCCCAGTAGAGCAGCCTGATGTGCTGGCGCACAGTCAGCTAGGAGCCCCATGAATGGGTTACTCAGCAACTCCTCCAGGGATTGATTGGCAGGTGAGGGGGTGGAAAGTCTAGCTTCAATCCAGTGCTGGTCACCCATGCTAGGGCAGGGGTAGGCAACCTGTGGCTTTCCAGCTGCTGCAGGACTACAAGTTCCATCGTGCCTCTGCAAGTCATAGCTGTAACTCAGTTTTGTAATGTTGCAATGCCTCATGGGAAATGTAGTTCCACAACAGCTAGAGAGCCCGCAGGTTGCCTACCCCTGTGCTAGGGCAATGTCTGGGCCTTTTGGTCCTGCTTTGGCCCTGCAGGCAGTCAGGGGATTGGGGTGATGTCTACAGCGCATGGCCAACCCCCCCCCCCCCCCATCTGGAAGTTCAGAGGAGCACGGCTGGGGTGTAAAGAAAAAGCTGCCTTGGAGAATCCACTGTGAGTGGAGGAGGGTCAGATGAAGGGCACAATCTCCCTTCCTCCATTCAGAGTGCTGTGTATTCTCTGAAAGAATATTACAAGTTCTGTGAAGAAGGGAGGGGCGGGCAGCGCTGATGTTTTGCAGCGGCTACACTTTGCAGCGTAGAAAGAACACAACTGTGGGGTGTATCTGGTGTCAGTGGAGGGAAGATTCTACAGTAAGCAGGACATGGGCTACATGTCATTAGAGGTAGGTTATGTCCCTGGGCCTGTATCCACTACCTGATTTTTAACTAACTTCTTCCCCAATCTTAGCTTTGTAAATTTCAGAACTGGATGGACAGAAGTATACATCTCGCCAAAGAACCGCCTGTTACACCATTAACAATCGCTGCTTCTCAGCGTGCATTGCATCCAAGCAGTGATTACATGCTATTTTGTCTGAATGCATGCTGTGATGTTGTGATTGTTAAAGGTGTAACAGAGTAAGTTCTCTGAAGTGTAACAATACACCTTCCCACTCAGAGAACATCATCCCAGCATCCCTGGTAGTGGTGAAGGATACACAGTTTATACCAAGTAAAACTTCTCCCATAGATGTATGTATGATGATATCCTGACACTTCTGGGAATGTTGGAGGCTCTGCATTTTAGGGAGACCTGCCTGCCCCCCCCCCCCCATCCCCCCTTCATGTCTGAGGTTTTATACCTAACTTCAAAACATAATTTCTCCAATAGCCGGTTGGACCCTTCATTTTTGGGAACATTTTTCTGATTTTGTGTGGAGCCCTGCCTTGGAGAACTGTTGCCTATCACATGGTTATTAATTTAGAAAGGATGGGGGGTATAAATATCTGCGCACACTATAAATATACACATGCAGTATTTTTTTTTTTTTCATTTTGGATAGAGCATGGGAGGGTTAAAACCCCTGGCATTTTTTTTTCCCCCCTCACCATCTGTGTTCCATTGTAGAGATTTCCCTTCCCTTTCTGTCCCAAAGCCAAACAGGAAGTGAAGGAAAATCCCTTCAGATTAGGGAATTCCCTTGTCACCCACATCTTTCTGAGATTTTTTTTTTTTTGGGGTGAGGGAGGAGGGTAGAGGGGGTCTACTGTGGGGGTGTCCTGGGGGGTAGAGGAGGTGGTTATAGCTGGGGTGGAGCTGTGCCTTCTGAAGGGGTTTTCTTTTAGGGATGGGGTCTGGTTTTTGGGTGGGCATGTATGGTATGTGCATTGTCATTTTTTACGCCCGATAAATATATCCTCCTACTCTCTAGCTCCCTTGTCTCCTCCTCCCATGCTCATTTCCAGGACTTCTCCAGAGCTACCCCCATCCTCTGGAACTCTACCCCAATTTATCAGACTATCGCCTACTCTGCTCACTTTTAGGTGATCTCTGAAAACCTATCTCTTCAGGGAAGCCTATCCTGCCCTCAGCTAATACTGGAATCTTCTACTCTTCCAACCAGTCCATCCCCCACAGTTACTACCTTTTGTACCACTAGCCCCTCCCTCTTAGATTGTAAGCTCCAAGGAGCAGGGCCCTCAAATCCCTCTTGTATTGTTGCTGTATTGTCTCCCGTTATATTGTAAAGCGCTGAGCAAACTGTTGGCGCTATATACATCCTGAGTAATAATAATATATCCTGTTCATTAGCCATTAAGGTGCTGTATCCTTTCTTTCTTGTGGGTTTTTTGAAAGTGAGGGAAAATCCCTCTAAATTAAGGGAATTCTTTGGGGACCCCCAGGCCACCAGAACTAGTCTTCCCGTTGGAAGATTTCCTCTTATTACTTTTCTGGGGACAACCCAAAATTTGTTTTTTTTTTTTTTTTTTTTTTTCCTTTCACTTCCAGTGAAACAGAACAAACAGGGTGACTCTCCTTAACAGGGGCACAGACCACAGAAAAATAAAAAAATTAATGTGTTCTAATCCTTCTGCACTCCATCCAAAACTAAAAAAAAAAAAAAAGCCACAGGATGGGCATTACAGACCACCAGTACTGAAACCAGTCAACAGTTCTTGAGATAAAAATATTACAATAGCTAAGTTATCTGAAACTTTTTGTTACTGTCAGTGGCAGATGATCTCTAACTTGTAAACTGGATGATCAGCGATGTCCCAACAGTAGAAGTTTTTTTGGTTTTTTTTTGTTTTTTTTAGCTGCTGTAAAACTGAGCGTCTTAGTGTGACATTGTAAATCCGGCTGTCGGTATACATTTATTGGTAACATAACAAACTTTATGTGCCAAAGAACTACACATCCTGTCTGCTTTTTAATTCCTTGCCAGCACATTTGCATTGAACGGCTAGCTTAGGTTGTTATTGAACTATAGTCTCCGCATGGCAGTTATGTTATAGATGTAAGTATAGCATACCCAGAATGTTGGCTCTGACACTATGTTCACATATCTGCGGCTGTGCGGGATGCGTTTTGCGCGGGCATGAGAGCCCATTCATTGAATGGACTCCTGTGCCATGGGACACGCAGGGAAGAAGTCCCTGTACTTCTTCGGAAATCGCAGCCTGCACGGGAACTAAGGTTCCCAGTACAGTTGTGATTTCCAGTGCGTGGGGGGGGGGGGGGGGGGTGCGTGCCATTAGACTTAAAGGCACCCGCCCACGGGTCCTGCATTGCGGGTGGTGCGGCTGCAGGTATTTTTGTGCGGGTCTGCAGCGGCACCACCTGCACAGATGTGAACCAAGAATTAATGTAGAACTGCATTCCCAGCGTGATGTTTCGTCAGACCTGTAATAATTCATGGAAGGGGATGAAAGTTTAAATTTGATGTTTGGGGGGTAACAGACGTATTTTGTGCAACAACTACATGAACCAGTAGATGGCAGTGTTTATAAATTTGTAGCTGCATCTATGTTTATACTATCTTCTACCTGAATATAGTTCCTGTTTCCTGTTAGAGAATCAGCAGATAGTACACTGTCTAAAATGTGTCTATCTGTTCTGTAGGGCTACGTACAGAATCTGTAACAGAGACCCATGCAGGGCAGGTTCACTTGTTTAGCAGCCTTCCCAGCAGTATGTTTGGTTTGCTCCATTGCTCTCTTTGGCAGCAAAGATCAGAGGCTGTGTAAAATTTAAGTTAAGTGAGGCTTACACATGGTTGAGGAATCTCTTCCTTCCCCCAAGTGGTAGCACTGCATCAGGGGAGGACTGACAATTCATGGGGGCCCCCAGGAAATAGGGGATCATGGGCCCCTATGTTCTTGCCCAGACTAAAAAAAAACCTATAAAAAGGTACCAAGGGCATTTCATGGGGTCCCCTACTGACCCTGGGCCCTCGGGCAGTGCTCGAATGGTCAGTCCGCCCCTGCACTGCGTGTATGTATGACCATTCACCATACATTAGCTTTTTCACATGCTCATCATACACTGAAGTACAAGCCATTTCTTTTCGCTTCCAGCAGCTGATTAATGCCAGAGGTCATTGTCCAGAACAAGTGTTTAGATCAGAAGTTCTGATTTCACTGGCTGCAAGTTTGCTCCAGATTTGTAAGTCAACAAGTACTGAAACCAGAAACAGCCAGGTCACAGGTATTTTCATAAGGATGTCAGCCGCTGTTATGGTTCTTTTAGGTTTCCTTTAATTGTAATATAATGTCAGTTTTGCTTTGTTTATATATCTGTGTGCAGTCATATACAGCCTGCGCTTTAATATGTTTCACAGATTTTTTTTATTGGTCTTGACAATTGTTTGCCTTGCACAGTAAAGTAACTCGGTCATAGTGCATATGTAGTTGACTCTTCCTGTGTAAAAGTTTAGATTTGAAGGGAATGCTCCCACTTTGGTGCAAACTTGTGACCAATGCTCTCCTTTTTGTCTTTTGTACAGATAAGGGGGGGTGGTCGTCCGTTCTCTGCCTGGCCAGGCAGCCTAATCCACCAAGTGTTGGTTGCAAATGAGAATGGAAGACATGTCTCTATCTGGCCTGGATAACAGTAAACTAGAGGTAAGGATGAATCTCTGTCAATTGACTGTTTGGGGTTGAGGGGCGTGCCTTCATTGCTTGCCAGGTCTTCTCTAGTAGCTTAGCAGTAGGATTGAGACCTGCCCAACCTCATCAAAAACACACTGTCTCATTTTTGGTTGGTATGGTCCTTGAAGCGGACAATCGGTCTCCTTTTTGTGCTTCTTGGTCATTTCCTTCACACATATATATATATATATATATATATATATATATATATATATTTTTATGTACATCTTCAGGGGATGGCTGCCTCTTCCTGTTTCTTCCAGCCACCTCCTTGGTGGTGTGGTACATGCACATCGTCAGGCGGTCGGCTGCAAGAACTGGAAGAGGTAGACAGCTTCTGATGACGTAAGCAAAGAAGATGGTAGTGTCAGATTACGGAAGGACAATGCAAGATTCATATATGTTATGAGGATGACCCGACAAGCATGGTGAGAGGGGATCAATGTAAATTTTAGCAGTAGAAGAGCCATTTTATCTGTGAAGCAAATGTTTGATTTTGTAATTTTATCATGCTAAGTTTTAGGGAGTTATGTGTTACCTTTACGTTTGCAGTATCTGAATACCACCTATGTTAAAGTGGAATTCCAGATGCCACCTAACTAATCATAAATATGTGCCCCCCCACTAACACCTATTCTTAACCTGTGTAAGAAATATCTGCACACATACCTATTTCAGGCTGCAATGGGCCAATCATGCGATCCACCTCCCCTGTGTCAGTCAGTGGCTGCAAGGGAAAGGAGGGAGTGCCGAAAACTGATGGGCCATTGAAGCCTGTGGGTGACGTCCCAGGCATTACCAGCTGTTAGCGGGTAGATCATGTGACTGGACCAGCCTGAAATAGGTAAATGTACAGGTCGTTCTTGTAAAGGTTTAGTCAGAATTGTTGTTCGGAGTGGGGAGGCAACATTTTTTAAGATTAGCTAGGTTTGGCTGGAAAACTACTTTTAAGTGCACCTTTCACTTTGACTATTCAGGTCAAAGTGACAGATTCTCTTGGGAGACCCGCCTGCTGCACTGTTCACCTACTGGAACCCTGAGTCTAATATCTGTGAAAGCTCCATGGTGCTTTGTTAGAGCCTACACAGGATGACCTGCTCTCCTTGTTCATGCATTGATTACCTACATTTAGGGAGAGAGATTGCCCTGGGATACAGGTAGTTTGCATCCAAGCAGGATCCTCTGTCCCTAACCTTGGGTGATCTCTCCATGTGTGCATGCAAAGAGCTGTGGTCATTATCAACCTCATTGCTTTGCACAGATCCAGCGTCCACAACTGTTTGCAGCCACCTGGCATTCCAACAGCGCTGCATTATTGCTGCATTTACTCACACGTGAAAATGAGACCCAAAGATATTGTGGTTAGGCATTATGGAAACTTTTCAAAGTGCTAGGTGGGAGTTCATATCCTCTGCATGCCTATGAGATCATTTTGATGAACCCTAACTCCTCAGGAAGACATAGCTGGGCTCAGGTTGGGATACTTGATTGAATGTTTTGCTGCAGTAGTGTACGCTGTGCCTCCACTGACCTTTACTGTCTGGGGCAATAGATAAGATGTAGTTTATATTCCTGATTACGTGTAATTAGACAGATGGATAGCTTGTGCTTCTTACACTACCAGTTTTTGTTGCAATTTATTATCCCTTGTTTCTTAATCCCAATATTGCAAATGGCACTCAGTTCTCTTTGCTTGAAAAGATTAAATGTTTTGGTCATACATGAAAATGATTTGTTTTGAGATCATCCAAGTGAACAGTACTGTGTACACCTACAAAGCAGCCCATCACAAACTGAGAGATGGATAATATGTGTCATGAGGACTGGGAATAATGGTCCCCTGTACGTGAAAGGAATGCTTGTACAAACCTGGAAAGGTGTCATTATTGAAGGCTCCTTCTGAGAATGCCGGTCATCTGTCCACTGTGCTGATCCTCTTCAGTGTTTTTACCAGACACTGAAGTTTAATTTTTCTCATCCATTTGGCTTCAATACTTTCAGAGTTACCAACCCAGAAAGAGTAAGCAAGACTAAGTGCGGCATCTAGAGATTGCAAAAGGAGGTCAGCAATGGAAGCCCCTCTATCAAGACGGGTCACCTTTTTACTTTAAAGCAGCTTTAAGTATAGGCATGAGATGCTGGATGGGCAATATGATTGCTACATGATCCTAAAACTGTTTCTTTAGAACCTATATATTCATAAACTGAGCATCCTATCAGGAGGCAGTATCCGTCTTCTGGGATAATCCATTTTATACAAGTGATTCGTATCTTTAGAGATAGGTTGAGTATGGGGTCTATACAGAGCTCATGTATTGAAATCTGATTCTCTTCTGATCCAAGTGTAATCACATCATCTAATTTTGGCAGGCACCCTTAGATATAGTAAAGGAGAACTATATGCACTGCTAAAAAAAAAAAAAAAAAATTAAAGGAAAGCTTTTTTTAATCGGAGTTTAACATCAAGTCAGTTAAGCTCCTGGGATATTGATCTGGTCAGTTAAGTAGCAGAGGGGGTTGCTAATCAATTTTAGCTGCTTTGGTGTTATTAAAATTAACAGGTGCACTAGATAGGCAACACTGAGACGACCCCCAAAACGTGAATGATTTAACAGGTGGAGGCCACTGACATTTATTTATTTTTTCCCCCTACTCATCTTTTCTGTTTTTCACGTGGGGGCCATACAAACTACTGAGGACCATTTTAAGTTGCTGCAATGACATTTCAGTAAAATGGACTAGCCTGCTGCATAATTTTTTTTCCTTTGATTTTCGGGGTGTCTTTGAATTCAGTCCTCTGTGGGTTGATAATTTTCATTTACATCAAACAATGGGACATCCTTATGTTCCTAACACATCACCCCATCCATGTCAGTATAGAGATCCAGCAGGAGATTTTTCCCCATTGAGATCTGATGTGTTCAAAGTGTTCCTTTTCAATTTTTTTTTTTTTTTTTTTTGAGCATTGTATTTGTATAGTTAAAGAGGAGCTCCAGTCTCCTGTGACAATTCAGAAGAGTTAATAGCTACAAAAACTATAGCTACTGACTTTTAATAAGCTGCCACTCACCCGTCCCACAATCCAGCGATGTGCTGACCCCAGCCTGTTTTATCTCTCATCTTCTGTCTTTGGTGCTGGCATCTTAACTGTGTGGGCACCTGGCTTCGACCGCTTGCGGTGATCAGAGCGGAAGTGGGTGCAGGTACCTGTCAAAATCTGGTACCTGCTGCCCCTCCCTAAAAGTTACATTAAACCCCCTGGCGGTATTCCTGAGTGTAGCTCGGGTGAAAGTTTCAGTACCACAAGCGGTAACCCCGAGATACACTCGGGCTTACCATGCAGCGCTGCTCCGGGATCTGTTCACTTATCTTGTCCTGCGCTCCCGCGATGCCCCTCCTGCAGTGTCCCCTGTAATGTCCTCCTGCGGCTGCCGGCATCTGTCTTCCGGATTCCGTCCCCTGCGAGTGTCGGGACGTACGGGGGACGGAACGGCGGGAAATTTAAAAATGACAAAGTGACATTCACTAAATACACTAAAATCACATAGTATAACATTAGTGTATCAAACCATTTCACATACATTTTGTCCCGAGTGCTTTGTCTGCATTTTTACTGTTCTTTCTGCCTGGAAACTGAGAAATGTCCATGGCGTCCAAAACGTCCCTTTAGGTCAAAATCGGTTTTAGACCGGCTAGAGAACAGCGATAGTAAATCAGAACCACTTGCAGAATTGAGTGATAATGATTCGTGGGGGAAATTTGTCATCAGACACTGAAAACGATTTTGCGACTTTGCTCAGCGATGTGCGAACTTGAAGCTATATTTCAAATTTCAGTGTTTTTGGTTTGATTACATTGTTGACTTAAATTTATTATTATATTATTTATTAAATTATAGTTTTGATTTCGTGTTTCAAATTTTAACATACCCAGGATGTTTACTAGACTCTTGTTCGGACAGATTTCAGTGAGTTAGGCTGGCCATACATTATACAATTATCTGCAGATTTTCTGCCCAATTTCCTTTAGATTTACCTTCAACTATGTAGTGCAAGGGCCTGCCTAATTGGATACAACTGAAAGTGTTGTTTAGGTTTGTCCTCCTATTATATGGTTTTTGGTAAATCTAAACCAAAAATCTGCAGATAATTGTATAATGTATGGCCAGCCTTATTCCTAAAAATTACAGGCCTACAATAAAAAAACAAAACATTTCCATGCAAAAAAATGTACCGCTTTGATCACAGAAATATTGACCGCTAGGGAAGTTAAGGGAGAGACTGTGACCTTTAAAGCAGAACTTCCCCTTTTGGGTGGAGCTCCGCTTTTTAACTTTTTGAATCCCAAATTGGGTAATTAAAAAAAACAAAACAAAAAAAAAAATCTATTCTCGTAAATGTTTAAGGCATTGATGAATGAAGAGAAGATATCACAATATGGTAATCCACATTTCCATCCTCAACAGAGCAAAGTGCAGTAATCATAATTGAGTCTGCCAGCCACTGATCTGTGGTTTTTTGGATCCTGTGTGTGAGGAATCGAGGTGCTAGAAAGCAGACATAGAAAATAGTGAGTTTGTGCTCATAGGGTCACACCCTTCTAGCACTTCCTGAATCTTTTCTGTTATGCAGGTCAGTACAATCAGGGCTCTTCTTGTAACTTTCCTTCAGCATTGTTACACCCGTTTCCATTTAAAGTACATTAAAATGTGTAAACGAATAGTCTCACTATGTGCAGCCCCTGCGTCTTAATTGTGGCTTTGAACTGGATCTAGTGTTGTGATTGGCTTATACAGCATTTAAAATGGAACTAGAGGCAAAACTTTTTTTTTTTTTCTCCATTTTTGGATAGAGTAAGGGAGAATTCTAACCCCTGTCTGTGTCGGGGTTTTTTTTTTTTTTTCCACCTTCAATTATATGTCCCATAGCCAAAACAGGAAGTGAGGGGAAATCTCTGCAAATTAAGGGAATCCCTTGGGTCACTTGAACTAGTGTCTCCTCCTTTTGGAAGAATACTTTTCTGGGGACAACCCAAAATTCGGGATTTTCTATTGCTTTCACTTTCAACGTTAATGAGTAAACAGGGCAAATGGGGTGAATCCCCTTTAATGAGGGCACAGACCGCAATAAAAACTTACAGGGGTTCTAGTCCCTTGCTCTATTCAAACTTAAAAAAACTTTTTGCTTTTAGTTCTTTAATATAAACTTTTTTTGTAGTTTGGCATGGCTAATCATTGGTATAAATGAGCACAAATTCCTTGTGTGCGACTTTCACCATTTCTAATGATGGGGCACTATTCCTCCCACTGACATCAATGATGGGGCACTATTCCTCCCGCTGATACCAATGATGGGGCACTATTCCTCCCACTGATACCAATGATGGGGCACTATTCCTCCCACTGATACCAATGATGGGGCGCTATTCCTCCCACTGATACCAATGATGGGGCGCTATTCCTCCCACTGATACCAATGATGGGGCGCTATTCCTCCCACTGATACCAATGATGGGGCGCTATTCCTCCCACTGATACCAATGATGGGGCGCTATTCCTCCCACTGACGCCAATGATGGGGCACTATTCCTCCCACTGATACCAATGATGGGGCGCTATTCCTCCCACTGATACCAATGATGGGGCACTATTCCTCCCACTGATACCAATGATGGGGCGCTATTCCTCCCACTGATACCAATGATGGGGCGCTATTCCTCCCACTGATACCAATGATGGGGCACTGTTCCTCCCCACTGACACCAATGATGGGGCACTGTTCCTCCCACTGACACCAATGATGGGGCGCTATTCCTCCCACTGATACCAATGATGGGGCGCTGTTCCTCCCCACTGACACCAATGATGGGGCACTGTTCCTCCCCACTGACACCAATGATGGGGCACTATTCCTCCCCACTGACACCAATGATGGGGCACTATTCCTCCCACTGATACCAATGATGGGACACTATTCCTCCCACTGACGCCAATGATGGGACACTATTCCTCCCACTGACGCCAATGATGGGACACTATTCCTCCCACTGACGCCAATGATGGGACACTATTCCTCCCACTGACGCCAATGATGGGACACTATTCCTCCCACTGACGCCAATGATGGGGCACTATTCCTCCCACTGACGCCAATGATGGGGCACTATTCCTCCCACTGACGCCAATGATGGGGCACTATTCCTCCCACTGACGCCAATGATGGGGCACTGTTCCTCCCACTGACACCAATGATGGGGCACTATTCCTCCCACTGACACCAATGATGGGGCACTATTCCTCCCACTGACGCCAATGATGGGACACTATTCCTCCCACTGACGCCAATGATGGGACACTATTCCTCCCACTGACACCAATGATGGGACACTATTCCTCCCACTGACACCAATGATGGGACACTATTCCTCCCACTGACACCAATGATGGGACACTATTCCTCCCGCTAATATCAACTATTGAGCGCTATTTCTTTCAGTTATACCAATGATGGGGCACTTTCTCCCTCCACCTACTGACCATCAACCGTGAGGCCATGTGTGGTGTTTTTTTTTTGTTTAAACCCACACTGCCCCCATTTACCCCCCCCCCCAAAGTCTGAAGGATAGTAAACTCGCCCTTTGTTTTGAAAAGTCTGGAGACATCTGTATTAATGTGTATTTCCTGAATATTTTGTAGCTATTTGTAGGACTGAGCAGTCAGGGCAGTTGGCCAACGTAGTGCAATACATTATCTGAACGACGGACCATCACACCTGTATGAGCTACTTGTTCATCCAGTCCAAACCCCTGTCCCCCACTTCCCTTTTTTTTTTTTTCCCAGCTACAATGCCCTCCACTCCTCCGGGAAGGCTTTGCACAAGATTGATGGAATTTTGTATGTGTTCAGCCAAAAGGTGCTGATCTCAGAGGAGAAGATCTGGCTTATAGGTGGAGTTCTGATATGAACTAGATTGTAAGCTCCCAGGATCAGGGCCCTCCTTTCCCTCTTGTATTGATCTGTATTGTTGCTGTATTGTCTCCCTTTATATTGTAAAGTGCTGAGCAAACTGTTGGCTCTATATAAATCCTGTATAATAATAACCATTGCCCATGCAGCACAGACCACTGTTAGTCACATGATTTGTGACTTGGTTCTGTGCACATTAAAGTGGCCATGAAATATTTGAGAATATAGGAGTGCTCAGAGGGTTTACTTATTTATTTCAGGTACTTATATAGCGCCGTCAATTTACGCAGCACTATATATATATATTTTGCATTCACATCAGTCCTTAACCACTTCCAGACCGGACACTTTTACCCCCTTCCTGACCAGGGCAATTTTCAGCTTTCAGCGCTATCACACTTTGAATGACAATTGCGCGGTCATGCAATACTGTACCCAAATTAATTTTTTACCATTTTTTTTGAGACAGATAAAGCTTTATTTTGGTGGTATTTATTCACTGCTGGGATTTTTATTTTTTTTGCTATGTAAATGTCCAAAAATTTTGAACAAAAGTGTTTTTTTAATAAAATTTTGCAAATAAATATTTCATCATAAATCTTTGCCAAAATGTATTCTGTTATCTTTTTAGTAAAAAAAAAAAAAAAATTAGTTTATAACCAAAAATTATTATTTTTTTTACATTTTTATTTTTTTATATTTTTTATTTATTTTTTTTTACATACTGTCACCCTAGCAGTACAGTGTCACCATGGTGACACTGTACTACTTGTGGGGGGTGATGAAGATTTTTTTTTTTATTTTACAATGATTGCTTTTACACCCATATAGGATGTAAAAGCAATCATTTCTCTTTCTCTCTGTGTGCATTCCTGCACTCATTGAGAAGCACTGAGTGAGCTGTGATTGGTCACAGCTTGTCACATGGTACAAGCCTGTTGTGAATAGCCTTGTACCATGTGACCTCTGTGATCATTCACAGATTTCACACGTAGTAAGCAATGATGTCACAAGTGACATCTTGCTTACTACTTTGCATGTGATCACTGATTGGCCAATCAGTGATCACATGATCGGGACCTCGTACAGAGGTCCCGTCCGACGATCGGTGTTTCGCGATCGCGGTGCTGCGCGCTCCCAGGGAGCGTGCACAAGCAGGGTGCAGGGAGGTCGTTCATAAACGGCTACCCGACCCTGTACTGCCACCGTCCGGCCGTTTATATGCAATGGCCGGTCGGGAAGTGGTTAACCCTCAGGGGCATACAATCTAAGGTCCCTAACTCACATTCATATACTAGGGCCAATTTAGACAGGATCCAATGAACCTACCAGCATGTCTTTGGAGTGTGGGAGGAAACCGGAGTATCCGGAGGAAACCCATGCAGGCACAGGGAGAACATGCAAACTCCAGGCAGGAGGTGCCATGGCTGGGATTCAAACCAACGATCCTAGTACTGCCAGGCGGAAGTGCTAACCATTTAGCCCAGGCATGTCCAAAGTCCGGCCCGCGGGCCATTTACGGCCCGGGGGTCGGTTTAATACGGCCCTCCAACAGCCCTCCCTGCTCTGTGTAATGTGGCCCTCCCACAGCCCTCCCTTCTATGGCAGACAGTCTTCTGCTTGAGAGCAGAGGGCAGTGCGCATGCCTGACTGCGGCGCATTCTCCCTGGTCTGTGTAAATGCGGCTGTCGCACGGCCCTCCCTTCTGTGGCAGACAGTCTTCTGCTTGAGAGCAGTGCGCATGCGTGACTGCGCCGCGTTGGGAGCGACAGAGGGCGGTGACGTCAGGGCCGGGCTTCTAGCGTGAAGTGTGTTTCTCTTCCCCTCCCGGCTGCCGAGCAGAGACTTCAGCTCCAGCTACCTTTTTCACCCTTCACATTAGTGCAGGTAAGTTTTTTTTAAATTTATTTTCAATACATTGTGAAAACTCAGCTGTCAGTTGATCTTAATGTTATGAAATGAAAAGTATGTCGTTTGCAATTAACTTGGCATAAAATAATTTATTTGCATTTAATTGTAATGGTTCAAAGAATGTTCGGAAAAATGTTCGGCCCTCCGCCATGTTCACTTCATCCAATCTGGCCCTCTTTGAAAAAAGTTTGGACACCCCTGATTTAGCCACTGTGCTGCCCTAATTAATTGGTTAAGTGATTTCCAGCCCATACTCTGGTGTTTGCAGACTATAAAACTGCCAAAAAAGGATCTACATGTAATTAAAGAAAAAAAACAAATCTGTGCCCAGTACATGGCTTTTGGTTGGGGCAGTAGTCCAAGTCACTGCGCCAGTCAGAACAAAATACTGTCAGTGAAGGTTATTGTACTGCAAACACTGGCACAGCGACAGGGAAAATGATCAATCGGGTTGGCAGGCCGTGTTGCACCAGAGGATTGTAGATTGCCCTGGTCAGTTTTTTTCCTTTTCTCTAGCTGTGTCTGCTGCAGGAAGCCTGTGTCACTCGCATTCCATTGCTGGAGGAAGTGAAAGACAAATCCAGCTTTGCATAGTGATGCAACATTGGGCTTCATTGGAAACTACAAGAAAAGAGTGTCTGGTTTGATCATACCAGTCAGTCAAGTTATTTGTCATTCAGGCTGGAATCTGGTTGCTTGGGGCAACATGTGTGGTTTTTTTCTTTTCTTTTTTTTTTTTTTTTTCCCCATTGTCATGCATTGCAGTGCGATGGCAGACATAGGACATATCGCATTAATATAAGCAGGACCTTCGGGATTAGCACCTGCTTGCCACGAGATCCCCCTGTGCACCTACATGCTGTCAGGTCCCAAATGGGTAGGAGAGACCTGTGGCATGTATCTACCCAGCCTTCTAACCTACAGACTTGAATAAAGTGCACTTAACCCTTCATATATATTTCTTTTCTTTCTGCTATTACATCCTGTAGCCAGTAAAATAAATATTTCATACATTTACTCCAAAATAGCCATTCATTTTAACAGATACTGAAAGCTAAACACCATGCAGATATAAAATGCACAAATTAGTCCTTATGTAATTTTTTTTTTTTTTTTTTAATGCAAGCCATGTACTTACTTCAGTTTGACTTGCAGTGCAATGAGCTTCCTGATTGGAGGAGAGAGCAGAGCAACAGTCTTCTGCTTCTCCTTTCACTGTCCAGTTGCAGTCTGGGATAGGAAAAGACTTGCTACTGAACTAAAACAGAGAAAACTCTGGCCTTTTCCCCAAACAGGGCTGTGTTCTGTGGTAAAACTGTGTAAATCTCAGGACTGGATGGACAGAAATACAAATTATTTGGCAGGTAAAACAGATCCCATGTATATATTCTGTGTATTTAATGGTTTGCCTGGCATTCAGTGTTAATATGTTTCAGGAAAAAAAAATGGCAATTCTATCTGATTTTGTAGTTTTTTTTGTTTTTGTTTTTTTTTGTTTGAGTTTGCATAGTTTTTGTTTTGTTTTTTTTGTGTTTTTTTTTTTTTTTCTTTTGTTTTCCTGCAATGTGTATGAAGTCTGCTTCAGTGTCCTAGCTTCTTCCATGATATTCCTGATCTTCTTTTCTCATAGGCCCTTGCTCATGATATTTACACTGACCTGGTGGAGGATACATGTTTGGGGTTAAGTTTTGAGGTTCACCGAGCTGTTAAATGTGGTTATTTCTTGCTGGATGAGACCGACCCTGAGAGCATGAAAGACTTTGGTAAGTCGCTAAACATGTGTCTTTTTTTCTGCACATAGTATGAAAAGGAGTTACCAATATCACTGTTAAGGGTTAGTGGGAATGATTTTTTTGTATGATGAGGAAAGATAGGCAAAACGTTTACTTTTGGAAAAAGTCGGGGATTATAACCCTTGTCAGTTTGTTTGCCATCTGTATCCTATTAGGGAGATTTTCGTTCACTTCCTGTCCCATAGCAAAAACAGGAAGTGATGGAAAATCCATGCAAATTAAGGGAATTCCATGGGGGGGGGGGGCAGATCACCAGAACTAGTGTCCCCATTAAAAACATTTTTTCCTCTATTACTTTTCTGGGGACAATCCAAAATGTGGGAGTTTTTTTTTTTTTTTTTTTTTACTTTCACTTTGGATGATTATTATTATATAGGATTTATATAGCGCCAACTGGATGATCATGGTAAAGGGGACAAATAGGGAGGAGGGTGAATCGACCTAATAGAGGACACAGGCTGCAATAAAAACGTGACAGGTGTTCTATCCAAAACTATAAAAAATGTTGCCTTTGGATCTACTTTAAGGCCTCGTTCAGATGGCGTACAATAGGTTGTACCCCGTGTGAGGGCCAAGTGTGTCCATACAGGGATGCACTGGCACCCCATCCATTTCAATTTGGACATGGCAGATGCATGGACACGGCCGCTGCTCTCAATTTCACAGCTGTGTGGGTATGCGGTCTCAAATGTAGACTGTGTACTGCACCCACTCACGTGGCTGTCAGATTGGGAGCAGCGGCTGTGTCTGTGCAGCTGCTGCATCTTAATTGAAATGAATGGGGTTGCCTGCACGGGGATACACGGAACATCCGCACGTCCCTGTGAGGACAAGCACTGGCACTCCCATCTTTTTCAATTTGGACATGGTAGATGTATGGACACAGCCCCAATTTCACAGCTGTGTGCATATGGGTATGTGGTCTCACATGTAGACCGTGTGCATGCAGTGTACTGCACCCACACTCACATGGCTGTCAGGTTTGGAACAGCGGCTGTGTCTGTGCAGCAGATGCATTGCAATTGAAATGAATGGGGATACATGGAACATCTGCACATCCCTGTGTGGGCAAACACTGCCCTTACACAGGCGTATGTTATAGTATGCCTGTGTCAACAAGGCCTAAAGGAATGAACACTTTAGTGTTTTCCCTGCACCCATGGCATAGTCGTGTTGGGTTCCATTCACCAGGCTGAAGGTAATGGGAGATCTACTGTTGCTTTTGAGTCATTTGATATTTTCCAGCAGTATTGGGTTCTTACCATGAGTGGTTGCATAACTACTGACCTCCTGACTGAATGTGTATGCGGTGAAACTGTTACATCTATCAGCCAAGTAAAAAAGTAGGACTATCCAGTTCAACTTGCCAGCCTACCCCAGTCTAATCACGGCTATTGTCGGCCAGGAACATGGATATGTATAACTTATCAACAGAGGGGGATAAGAAAAGCCAGTTCAATCTGCCAGCCAGTTGGCCAACTATCAAAAACCAAATTAACCTATCTAGAAACATGCGTTTAAGGACAGGGGTTTAGTTAGCACACATCTGCAAATACATACGTAAGCCACAGAGCCACGTCACGGCACCCTGAGTATCTGTGGTCCTAACTCTATATATCTTGAGTCCTCACAATGGAGGCACATGCATTTAAATGGTTAGAAACAAGGGCAGGTGAACCTGAGGGAGCCCACCCCTCATTAAGGTCATGGGAGTGCACCTGACACCCAGCATGTAGGACAACGGCAGCCAGGGTGTCCAATGCACCCACTGAACCTCCACAATTAATATACAAAGAAAACACTGGCCACCTACCCAGGTCTATAACTGGCTTTTTAAACCGTGAACATGGAAGGCGTCGCAAAGTAAAAAAAGCCAGTTATAGACCTGGGTAGGTGACCAGTTTTTCTTTGTATGTTAATTTTGGAGGTTCAGTGGGTGCATTGGACACCCTGGCTGCCGTTGTGCTACATGCTGGGTGTCAGGTGTGCTCCCATGACTTTGAGAGGTGGGCTCCCTCAGGTTCACCTGCCCTTGTTTCTATCCATTTAAATGCATGTGCCCCCATTGTGAGGACTCTCAAGATTTATAGAGTTAGGACCACAGATACTCAGGGTGCCGTGACGTGGCTCTGTGGCTTACGTATGTATTTGCAAATGTGTGCTAACTAAACCCCTGTTTTTAAACGCATGTTCTTGGGTTAATTTTGGTTTTTGATAGTTGGCCAACTGGCTGGCAGATTGAACTGGCTTTCTTATCCCCCTCTGTTGATAAGTTATACATATCCATGTTCCTTGCCGACAATAGCCGTGATTAGACTGGGGTAGGCTGGCAAGTTGAACTGGTTAGTCCTATTTTTTTTACTTTCTGACGCCTTCCATGTTCACTGTTTTTAAAAAGCCAGTTATAGACCTGGGTAGGTGACCAGTGTTTTTTTTTTTTTTTTTTTTTTTTTTTTCTTTGTACATCTATCAACCAATCACAATCTCCCCTGTATGTTTTTAGTATAGTATAGGAGAGTCGGATGGTATGTGCCCAAACTGTGATGGGGGCACAGGAAAGTCTCCCTCCTGGACAATTCTAAAATAAGAGATGTTGCGCTTGTGGCCCTAAATGTGTATTCTTTACCATGCAGACATCGATGAGAGCAGAGTCTGCAGATGATTCACATGGTGGGTATTCTATAACCACCTGCTCACCTTTCATGCCTGGGACCCCTCACATCCCTTCATTGCCTTTCATGTACCTGCTAGGGCAGGGGTAGGCAACCTGCAACTCTCCAGCTGTTGCAGGACTACAAGTTCCATCATGCCTCTGCAAGTCATAGCTGTTACTGTCAGTTTTGTGATGTTACAATGCCTCATGGGAAATGTAGTTCCACAACAGCTAGAGAGCCGCAGGTTGCCTACCCCTGTGCTAGGGGAAGAGTGAAGGGGAATACTATAGAAAGTTAGCTGAGGGGCTGCTGACATCACATTCAAGATGGCGATGCCCAGCAGCAGTCTCTGGTCATTTGAATGTATACACAATGGAGGCTGTTATAGGTAAATTAAAATGCATTAAAGATGTTAAATGTACATATATTCTTATAGGAAGATTGTTGAAATGAATGGTCTAGTCTGGTGACAAGGGTCTGCTTAATGTTGTGGCTCCCTAACCATTTCATTTTGGTTATTTAGCGCATTGTGTCCTTTTTCCTGTTTGTCACTCCTTCTTTTTTTTTTTTTTTTTTTTTTTTTTATTTATTTGTTCTCCCCACGCTTCAGAAATCATAGACCAGCCTGGTGTGGACATCTTTGGTCAGGTTTATAACCAGTGGAAGAGCAAAGAGTGTGTGTGTCCAAATTGCAATCGCAGTATAGCAGCCTCCCGCTTTGCCCCTCACCTTGAGAAATGTCTTGGCATGGGTCGAAACAGCAGCCGCATCGCAAATCGCAGGTACATGGGAGGCTCTTATAAGTTCAGTTTTGGGTAGTGTCTCTTCCCCCTCTTCCCCCTCTTCCCCCTCTTCCCCCTCTTCCCCCTCTTCCCCCTCTTCCCCCTCTTCCCCCTCTTCCCCCTCTTCCCCCTCTTCCCCCTCTTCCCCCTCTTCCCCCTCTTCCCCCTCTTCCCCCTCTTCCCCCTCTTCCCCCTCTTCCCCCTCTTCCCCCTCTTCCCCCTCTTCCCCCTCTTCCCCTAACTCCAAACTACTTGCCCTCTGTTAGCTTGAGTCCTTTCTCTCCCAGTTATGAACTACTTTAGGTAAACTTTTGAATCTGTATTTTCACTTTATTGTAAAAACAATGTAGATAATACTTTTATTTTTTGCCTCAGGTCGAAACTTGGTTGTATATAAGGCATTCAGGCATTCCTTTCTCTCCAATTGGAGATTAAAGACCAGTTCCAGGAATGGTGTATTTTTCCATAATTGTCCTGCTTTGACCACTGTAACTATGCATATATCATACCTGGCTTATACCCCTGGAACACAGAATCGCTGAAGTGATCTCTCTACTGCTCCAGTGATCTCCACTAGCTTCTGGGATCTGCTGTAAGCAGTTGCTTACTTAACACAGAAGGTCACCTGCTCGGCACAGGCGCCATTTGAAGAATGTTACATTTTCTGAATGAATGCAAAGTGTTCTTGGATTGGATGAGGTGGGGCAGGGATGTTGCGCTTTCCTCTTTTTCCAATTCAAGGATGTTCAGAAAATACAAATCATTCTCTGAATGGTGGCCGTGCTGAGCAGCTGACCACCACTGTAATGAAGGATAAGTTCATCTTTCGTGACATGTTACACCCATATGCAGGATGTAACATAACATGTTACTGTAGCACTGGCCCCTGCACATCACCCCCACCTTCCCCTCCCTGAGGTTCGAGCAGACAGATTACACTGACCGTTTGCAGGAGACCTGCATGGCACCAGTGTTCTGCTGATTGCTGGTGCAAAGCTTTCCAGGCTCCTAAAAGAAAATGGTAAATGCATATTTCTTTTACCTGCAAACAATATGCATTTATTATTTTTTGTTAAAAGGTGAACTTATCCTTTAACCCCTTGGCGTCGGTGCTCCTGGCCCTTTAAGGGTTTCAGAAGCTGGGGGGCGGGGTTTAGGGTCATGTAACACGCTGTCACAGCGGTCACGTGATCGAGAAAGGTCCTGATCGAAAGAGGAGATCGGGACCTTTCCGTGAGTACCAGACGTGTGCTGGGATCGCGCAGGGCGCACGCTATCAGCGCGTATGTATATATATTTTTTTTAAATAGAATGCAAATGTGCGGACGCTCGGCGTTTAGGCCCAGATGCCGGGAGGCCGCACATTTGCGTTAGGCCGGCGCCAAGAGGTTAAGAAAGCATCAGGCTGGCCATTTGGCACGGGACCCAGGAGCTAGTTGAGATCACTGGAGTAACCGTGTCTACTTCAGTGATTCTAGGGGTATAGGCCAGGTGTGGTGTGTATATACATAGTTACATTGGTCCAAGCTTGACCAGTATTCCATGCCTGCAATTCTTCTTTTAAGCCCTTTAACATGTCATTCAGCTCTCAAATGATAGTACCTTGATATTTTACAGTATGACGGGGTAGGAGGCATCAATGGGAGTGATTCCACGCACTCATGGCTTGCCCTGTATACAGAGTAGGCTTAGGATCCACCAATTTAATAATGTTTATGTGCGTTACTGATATGGCAGCTTGACTTTGGCATTTTGTATTCCTTTTACAAAAAGTTTTATTGTAGATGAAGCAGAGATAAACAAACATTCGGATCACAGATTCAATGGCCATCAAATATAAATTGTACTGGATAAATGGAAACCAATTTAAATCATACATTGATAAAGGCATAAGTTGAAAAGAAAAATTTTACATAGGTACTTCATAAAAACAAGGATAAGGGAAAGAGTTGGCGAGGAACTATTAGCGAACTTTTGAAGGTCCATAATAATGTGAGTTCAAAAGAAAGTTTTGCTGCATCAACATTATGCAAAACAAGACGGGCACAAAAGGAGACCTTTCTAAGAAATGATACCTGTTCCAAACCCTAGGTACATAAAAGAAGTCTGGGGTACATAGTACTGCAGATGTAGCACATAAAACAGGAAACTCAATCTGTAAAATATGATTAAGAGCAGCTTGGAAAGGAGATTAGAAAAGGACAAACAGTATAGAGACAGACAACAACAAAACAAAAAAAAAATCGAGAGGGGCTCCTAGGCGATCACGACAGAATCCATCCTCCGGTCGATAGAAGGGACTGGTCAAATCTAGAAGGTTGAGCTATATCCAGGGCATTTTGTATTCTAAATACCTCATGCTAATCTTCATTGGAGATTTTAACCCAGTCCCATGGCCAAAGTTTTCATTTGGGGAAAAATGACCATTAATGGTAAGACTGATGCATTGGCTTTCAGAATTGCGAGCAGCAACAATATGAACAAATCAGAAAGCGACCAAGAAGATAATGATGATGTAAACGATAACGATTGGTCGTATGGCTCGGAGAAGAAAGGTGCGTTTAGTCAGTCTGGAGGTAACTAACCCGTGCAGTACTTTAATTACATACAATTTTTCTGTGATCGATTCATAAACCCAGTCTGACTTTTTTTTTCTTTGTTTTATGTTTGTTTTTTGTTTGTTTTTTTTGTTCCTTCCCTTTTCCCTACCTGTGTGTCTTTACATGTTCATTCTTTAATTTTTCCCAATTGACGTTTGCTGTTGATTCTGGCAAAATTGTGTTTTGTTTTTATTTGTCATCTTCTCATTTGCATCTTGTCTTGCTGATCCCTGTGGCCTTTTCCTGTACACCCGTCTTGCTGCCTTCTCTCCTGTTTTTTCCTGCCTTGTTCTGTCCCCACTGCTATATATATCTATGTTCTTTCTCTCATTATTTCTCTGTATCTGCTGTACAACTTCCCCCATTTCCAGCAAAGAAGAGGAAATCAGAAAAGGTAAGATATTATTTTTTTTTTTCCGTCTTTTAAGTGTTTGAAATATAATGGGTAAAGGTTTTATGGGTATATAAAGAGCAGATTTTGTATGGATGCCCCCTGGAGGATTCTGGGACAAGACCTGATAATAATGGTAGGTTTATGTCTTCCATGTGACCTGGATGCATTCTTGGATACTGCTGGGAGTAGCTCAAGCTTAAACTTTTCATTGATGGGGTTAAGGCTAGCCATGGATATGACAACAGAAGAACCTTAAAGATTTGCTGCATTAACCACTTCCCATCCAGCCCATGTATATGAACGGCCGGAGGGGGGAGTGCAGGGGCGGGTGGCCGTTTATAAATGTCTTCCCTGCTTGTGTGCGCTCCCTGGGAGCACGCAGCACCTCAGGACACTGCGGAACACCGATCGCTGTACGGGACCTCTGTGTAAGGTGGCGATCATGTGATCACTGATTGGCCAATCACTGATCACATGAAGAGTAGTAAGCAAGATGTCACTTCTGACATCATTGCTTACTACATGTGAAATCTGTGAATGATCACAGAGGTCACATGATACAAGGCTATTGACAACAGCCTTGTACCATGTGACAAGCTGTGACCAATCACAGCTCACACAGTATTTCTCCATGGCTGCAGGAATGCAGCCAGAGAGGAGAAATGATTGCTTTTACACCCATAAAGGCTGTAAAAGCAATCAGTGTAAAATAAAATAAAAAAAATCTTCATCACCCCCCACAAGTAGTACAGTGTCACTATGGTATGGACAGTATGTAAAAAAAATTTAGAATTATAATTTTTGGTTATAAACTAGTTTTGTTTTTGTAGTAAAAAGATAATGAAAGAAATTTTGGCAAAGATTTATGAAGAAAGATTATTTACTTGCAAAATTTTATAAGAACACTTTTTTTTTTTTTTTTTCAAAATTTGACTTTTTCATTCATATAGCCAAAAAAAAAATCCCAATGTTGAATAAATACCACCAAAATAAAGTTTTCTTTTTTCTGTCTCTAAAAAATTCATATGGGTACAGTGTTGCATGGCCACGCAATTGTCATTCAAAGTGTGATAGCACTGAAAGCTGAAAATTGGCCTGGGCAGGAAGGGGGTTAAAGTGTCTGGACTTGAAGTGGTTAAACTCATAACTAACGTATACTGTGGAAGTCATGCCAAAGACAAGCAGAGGGCAAAGAACTAGTCGCCAATATTACCTGTAGACTCCCTGATGTATCTCCAGGACTGGCCTATGGTTCCTTTTAAGGCTGTCATGATAATGCCTAACCATGGCCTTTGTTTGCCAGAGAGCTGCCTAGGAAACCTCCAGATTAGACTTTATACCTAATCGGGACGTTCTTTACATTGGGGTTCCCTTCAACCATGTCTTGTTTTACACTGTGTGTCTGTGTGGAGTTGGCCATTTTGGTAAAGGAGCAGGTCTTTGCTGGTCATCAGGCACAGCAATCTTCAGCGGACCCTCTGAGCAGTGAGCACCACATTAGTGACCTCTCTTGTTAGGTTAGGTGTGCCTAGGCACATGACAAAAAGTAAAAAAAATATTTATTGGAAGGATAAAAAGTAAGTATCGTACTCAAAATTGACATACAGGTCAAAGGCACATCACACTAAACAGCGGTGTCCAATCCACACTGCATATAAGTCCGTAAATGGAACCCTGGACTTCCAACAGGCTGACGTGTTTCGAGGACTCAGCCCTTTGGGCTCTGAGGAAGAGGCTGAGTCCTCGAAACACGTTAGCCTGTTGGAAGTCCAGGGTTCCATTTACGGACTTATATGCAGTGTGGATTGGACACCGCTTTTTAGTGTGATGTGCCTTTTGACCTGTATGTCAATTGTGAGTACGATACTTGCCATATTTTTCGCCGTATAAGACGCACCTGACCATAAGACGCACCTAGGTTTTAGAGGCAGAAAACAGGAAAAAAAAAAATTCTGAACTAATGGACTACAGACACAGCACAGGGATGACCAGAGACTGCGGACAGCACAGGGATGACCAGAGACTGCGGACAGCACAGGGATGACCAGAGACTGCGGACAGCACAGGGATGACCAGAGACTGCGGACAGCACAGGGATGACCAGAGACTGCGGACAGCACAGGGATGACCAGAGACTGCGGACAGCACAGGGATGACCAGAGACTGCGGACAGCACAGGGATGACCAGAGACTGCGGACAGCACAGATGACTGCTGACCTTTGGGGAGGTGGGGAGCGGGTACCTGAATTTGACAGGTACCCGCTCTTACTTTCGCAGAGTTTTTGTTTGATCTTACCTGTTCCTCGATCCAGCCGCGCGCTGTCTTCCCGGCTTCTGTAATGGCGCTCGGCATGACAGCCGGGTGCCCAGTGCGCATGAGCGAGAAGCACTTGCGCTTTGTGATTGGTCCGGCGGCTTCTGGGATCTGTCATGTGTCCCAGGTACCGCCTTACCATTCACAAAAAGCACCGCTTCTTGCGCATGCGCACTTGGCACCCGGCTGTCATGCCCAGTGCCCACACTGCAGAAGCCGGGAAGACAGCACGCCGCTGGATAGAGGAACAGGTAAGGTCCCGCTGCAGAGCTGAGCGGCCGGCCCGGTATTCTGACACGGCCGCGGTGGAAATACCAGACCGGCCGCTCCATATTCGCTCTATAAGACGCACTGACATTTCCCCCCCAGTTTTGGGGAAGAAAAAGTGCGTCTTATACGGCAAAAAATACGGTACTTTTTATCCTTCCAATAAATATTGTTTACGATAATGCACTAGGCCGCTGCGCCCTTGGTTTGTTTTTTCTTTGTATACAGTGACATTGGACTACCCCGATCCATTGAGGGCAGCAAGGAATGCATTTTCCTGCGTTGTTACCATAGCCCTAGCTCAGTCCATCCCCAAATGCAGGAGTACAGTTTGCTGTGTTTAAATTTATTGCAGATAAATACCATTGCACTTTGTAGACAATAAGTGGATTTTTCAGCGTACTCACAATTCACCTTTGTAGACATCTCCTATAAGATGGCAAATCCACTTTAATTGAAGTTACATTATACTTTGACTCCGTACCATTTTCTAATCCATGTCTAGTGAATATATTTCGATCAGTTGTAACGCTGTGAGCACTCACCATATGCCATCGAGGCATGGACTCCACTAAGACCTCTGAAGGTATGCTGTGCTATCTGGCACCAAGCCAGCAGTAGCAGATTCTTTAAACCTTTCCCTGGCAGGTCCGTACATCATATGGACCTAATATCGAGGGGGTTTACATACAATCCAGTGGCTGCAGCCACCAGGATTGTGTATAAAACTGACAAGCAGACTCCTGTCTATAAGGTGGAAGCAGTTGGGCAGCTGCGCTGCTGCCCAATTGTTTCCACACACCCCCAGTAATAGCGCCCCCACCATGTATTCCATGCTCCGATGACCTGGGGTTGACATGGCGGGTGGAGGGTATGGAGGAAAGTGGACACCCGTCTGCTCTTTTTCCCCTTCTTGCTGTGACCCAGAAAGTGACTTGTAAATCTGGAAAATTTTGTGGTGAAGTCAACACCTCAAACTAGTCCTGTTCCTCAAACCATTTTTGAGTTCACTAGACACGGCCACCTTCTTTCATTGCTCCGTGGTCCAGTTCTGATGCTCCTGTGCCTGTTGTAGGTTCTTTTGGCTGTGGACACGGGTCAGTATGGACACCCTGAACAATCTGCAACTACGCAACCCATACACAACAACCTGCGATGTACTGTGTGTTCTGATACCTTTCGATCAGAGCAAGCATGACATTTTTCAGCAATTGGAGCTTATAGTAGCTCTTCTTTTGGATCGAGCTACATGGGCCATCCTGTGCTGCCCACATACATCCGTGAGCCTTGACTGCCCATGATCCTATCACTAGTTTGCCTTCTTTAGGTAGGTCCTGACCACTGCAGATCAGAAACATCCCACAAGAGCTGCAGTTGTGGAGATGTTGTGATCAAGTTGTCCAGCCATCATCATATGGCCCTTGTCAAAGTTGCACAAATTCTTACACACACACTTTTTTTTTTTTTTTTTGTTCTACTTACAACACATCAACTTCAGGGACAACATGTTCACTTGCCTTATGCATCCCACCCACTTTCAGGTGCCATTGTACCAAGATAATCAGTCTTATGCACTTTTACCAGTTAGTGGCCTTAATGTTATGGCTTGTATCTCTCCCATCATCTTCGTTTGTATGCTGCCTTGTAGCACTGGGGTCCTCGGTTTGAAACCCGTCCAAGACCCTAAGCGCAGAGTTTGCACGTTCGCCTGTGCTTGCATGGGTTTCTTCTCCCGCACTCCAAAGACCTGCTAGTAGGTTAATTGACTACTTTTTGAATTGGCCCTAGAATGTGAGATTCCCTTGAGGGATTGATTACCTTTTAGATTGGTGGCCAAGGCTGGCATTTTTGAAGAAGCTAAAGTACGTACGTAGAGGTAGTCTTCTCCCAATCTTACGGTTGTCAACTAGCTTGGGTGTCGATCATCTCGTATCTATGGCTAGTTGAAGGACGAGGAAGAGTTTTAGGCCCAACCCACTGGGGGCTGGCTAAAGATTATATTGGGAAGTTAGATCTCCTTCATACAAATACTTGGCAGAGTTTGGTAGAGAAGAGTTTCTCAGCTCCATGAATATTGGTTCAATGGTTGACCACACTGTGCCTCTATCTACCAAATTCTATTTACTACCGATTTTTTTTTTTTTTTTTTTTTTTTTTTTTGTTTTTTTTGTTTTTTGTTGTTTTTTGTTTTTTGTCAAGTTGGCTAGCTTTTCTTGTTACTGATGGTGCTTATATGTAAATTTATTTCCTCTTTCAGAATCCAAATTCCCCACGGAGATCAAAGTCCATAAAACACAAAAATGGTATGCAATTATAATGTATCTGATTTAATAGCAGCAATGTTGGGAAGTGCTTAGATAAGACATTGGTTGCCTTCTGTCAGTTTCAGATCACTATTCATTCCCTTTAAAGTGTTACTAAACCCCAGACCCTGCATGCACTATATCTGGTCTCCCCGGACCCTGCATGCACTATATCTGGTCTCCCCGGACCCTGCATGCACTATATCTGGTCTCCCCGGACCCTGCATGCACTATATCTGGTCTCCCCGGACCCTGCATGCACTATATCTGGTCTCCCCGGACCCTGCATGCACTATATCTGGTCTCCCCGGACCCTGCATGCACTATATCTGGTCTCCCCGGACCCTGCATGCACTATATCTGGTCTCCCCGGACCCTGCATGCACTATATCTGGTCTCCCCGGACCCTGCATGCACTATATCTGGTCTCCCCGGACCCTGCATGCACTATATCTGGTCTCCCCGGACCCTGCATGCACTATATCTGGTCTCCCCGGACCCTGCATGCACTATATCTGGTCTCCCCGGACCCTGCATGCACTATATCTGGTCTCCCCGGACCCTGCATGCACTATATCTGGTCTCCCCGGACCCTGCATGCACTATATCTGGTCTCCCCGGACCCTGCATGCACTATATCTGGTCTCCCCGGACCCTGCATGCACTATATCTGGTCTCCCCGGACCCTGCATGCACTATATCTGGTCTCCCCGGACCCTGCATGCACTATATCTGGTCTCCCCGGACCCTGCATGCACTATATCTGGTCTCCCCGGACCCTGCATGCACTATATCTGGTCTCCCCGGACCCTGCATGCACTATATCTGGTCTCCCCGGACCCTGCATGCACTATATCTGGTCTCCCCGGACCCTGCATGCACTATATCTGGTCTCCCCGGACCCTGCATGCACTATATCTGGTCTCCCCGGACCCTGCATGCACTATATCTGGTCTCCCCGGACCCTGCATGCACTATATCTGGTCTCCCCGGACCCTGCATGCACTATATCTGGTCTCCCCGGACCCTGCATGCACTATATCTGGTCTCCCCGGACCCTGCATGCACTATATCTGGTCTCCCCGGACCCTGCATGCACTATATCTGGTCTCCCCGGACCCTGCATGCACTATATCTGGTCTCCCCGGACCCTGCATGCACTATATCTGGTCTCCCCGGACCCTGCATGCACTATATCTGGTCTCCCCGGACCCTGCATGCACTATATCTGGTCTCCCCGGACCCTGCATGCACTATATCTGGTCTCCCCGGACCCTGCATGCACTATATCTGGTCTCCCCGGACCCTGCATGCACTATATCTGGTCTCCCCGGACCCTGCATGCACTATATCTGGTCTCCCCGGACCCTGCATGCACTATATCTGGTCTCCCCGGACCCTGCATGCACTATATCTGGTCTCCCCGGACCCTGCATGCACTATATCTGGTCTCCCCGGACCCTGCATGCACTATATCTGGTCTCCCCGGACCCTGCATGCACTATATCTGGTCTCCCCGGACCCTGCATGCACTATATCTGGTCTCCCCGGACCCTGCATGCACTATATCTGGTCTCCCCGGACCCTGCATGCACTATATCTGGTCTCCCCGGACCCTGCATGCACTATATCTGGTCTCCCCGGACCCTGCATGCACTATATCTGGTCTCCCCGGACCCTGCATGCACTATATCTGGTCTCCCCGGACCCTGCATGCACTATATCTGGTCTCCCCGGACCCTGCATGCACTATATCTGGTCTCCCCGGACCCTGCATGCACTATATCTGGTCTCCCCGGACCCTGCATGCACTATATCTGGTCTCCCCGGACCCTGCATGCACTATATCTGGTCTCCCCGGACCCTGCATGCACTATATCTGGTCTCCCCGGACCCTGCATGCACTATATCTGGTCTCCCCGGACCCTGCATGCACTATATCTGGTCTCCCCGGACCCTGCATGCACTATATCTGGTCTCCCCGGACCCTGCATGCACTATATCTGGTCTCCCCGGACCCTGCATGCACTATATCTGGTCTCCCCGGACCCTGCATGCACTATATCTGGTCTCCCCGGACCCTGCATGCACTATATCTGGTCTCCCCGGACCCTGCATGCACTATATCTGGTCTCCCCGGACCCTGCATGCACTATATCTGGTCTCCCCGGACCCTGCATGCACTATATCTGGTCTCCCCGGACCCTGCATGCACTATATCTGGTCTCCCCGGACCCTGCATGCACTATATCTGGTCTCCCCGGACCCTGCATGCACTATATCTGGTCTCCCCGGACCCTGCATGCACTATATCTGGTCTCCCCGGACCCTGCATGCACTATATCTGGTCTCCCCGGACCCTGCATGCACTATATCTGGTCTCCCCGGACCCTGCATGCACTATATCTGGTCTCCCCGGACCCTGCATGCACTATATCTGGTCTCCCCGGACCCTGCATGCACTATATCTGGTCTCCCCGGACCCTGCATGCACTATATCTGGTCTCCCCGGACCCTGCATGCACTATATCTGGTCTCCCCGGACCCTGCATGCACTATATCTGGTCTCCCCGGACCCTGCATGCACTATATCTGGTCTCCCCGGACCCTGCATGCACTATATCTGGTCTCCCCGGACCCTGCATGCACTATATCTGGTCTCCCCGGACCCTGCATGCACTATATCTGGTCTCCCCGGACCCTGCATGCACTATATCTGGTCTCCCCGGACCCTGCATGCACTATATCTGGTCTCCCCGGACCCTGCATGCACTATATCTGGTCTCCCCGGACCCTGCATGCACTATATCTGGTCTCCCCGGACCCTGCATGCACTATATCTGGTCTCCCCGGACCCTGCATGCACTATATCTGGTCTCCCCGGACCCTGCATCCACTATATCTGGTCTCCCCGGACCCTGCATCCACTATATCCGGTCTCCCCGGACCCTGCATCCACTATATCTGTTAAAAATAAATAGTGTAGAGCTAATAATACTAACCATTACGTGTTACAATGCACAAACTCTATATACATCCCCTACATATATATATATATATCCAAGGTGATAAATCAATACATAAATAATAAAATAGTTCTGTCATACGTGAATTCCCTTATATTTAGTGAAAAAAGTGACAAACACACTCCTATTTGCACATTGTGAAACAATATGTATACTGGTGCACAAAATTAGTGAACAAATAATCAATTCAAAAAGTCCAAAATGATATAATAGTAATACGATAATTTGTGGTAATCCTCACACTTCACTCTTCATGCAAAAATATATAATGTGCCGTATACGTGGTACACACGTGCCAATCCTTTACCAGCCAAAATACCCCCTCACCTCCTTCATTAGACCCCTGAGGGTGTATTTTTATAGGAAGTGGGGAGGAAAAAATGTTAGATCGGGTAGAACATAGTCTTAGGAACACTGGCTGTGTTTTAAGTTCCCAGGGAAGATGTAGTGCTGATGCTGGGGTACAAAACTTGTGACTTGTGTCATTTCTTTGTGTGTTGTGGTTTTTGTTTTTTTTGTGTTTTTTGTTTGTTTTTTAAGATCTGTATCGATTTTATATATATATTTTTTTTTTTTTCCTTTTTTTAGGCGATCTCTCGGTTAACACTGACCAATTTAAGGTACAGTCCTGGCTCCTGTTTGGCTCCCAGGGTTTATGTTCAATTTCTAGTTGCAAAGCAGTAACTGGATAACCATAAAAGATAGAAAAAAGATCCTTCTACTAATTGTGAAGTATAACATTGCTTCATAAAATGTCAGGTTTACCACAGTGACGGGGGCCACTCCACCCGTTACTGTTGTGAAAAAAAAAAAGTATCCAAATGTTGGGTTAGTTGATAAGGACTTTATTGCATGACCCCCTCGCTCCGAGTGTAAAATTACAGGCACTGGTCTGACCAAATAGCATGAGTGCTGCTATGGGCAGCACAGTGGCTAAATGGTTAGCACTTCCGCCTGGCAGTACTAGGATCGTTGGTTCAAATCCCAACCATGGCACCACCTGCCTGGAGTTTTGCATGTTCTCCCTGTGCCTGCGTGGGTTTCCTCCCACACTCCAAAGACATGCTGGTAGGTGAATTGGATCCTGTCTAAATTGTCCCTAGTATGTGTATGTATGAATGTGAGTTAGGGACCTTAGATTGTACACCCCTTGAGGGTTAGGGACTGATGTGAATGTACAATATATATGTAAAGTGCTGCATAAATCGATGGCACTACCTGAAATAAATAAATAAGCAGTTTGATATGTAACTTAGTACCAGTTCTGAGAGTTGGCAGTCTGTTGGCAGCCAGGAATCTGAGCCCTGTAATATGTCTGAGTGACAGTGATGGCTTCAGGTGTCTATATGTGCCTTCCTGTTGACACACCGTCCCAAAGAAGTAATACCTTCCCTTCCTTTCTGCCGCAAAGCCATGGCTTTCCTCCAGCTATCAACTCTGTCTTCAGTTCCTGGTATCCTATAGTACAACAGAGTGAATCTCCATTCCATGCTAAGGTGCTGTATGGGGGACCAGAGCTGAACAGTTGCTGGATGGGAGACCCAGAATCATAAGTTGGGAAATAACAATGCAACCTAGAAATGTGCACATATGTTCTGGCCTGATCTAAAGGTACACGCAAAGTTCTCAGACTAATGACCTATTCCAGCATCTTTCTTTCAACCTTATGCAGGCCATAAATGGGTCGAAAACTGGCCGTTTAAAAGGAAAAAAAAAAACAAAAAATCGGTCATTCGATAGGCCGATGTTACCAGCAATGGCAAAAAAAATTGGCTGATTTTCGTCCCGTCCACAGCCGGCATTTAATTCTGTCCCTGCAGAGAGCTCCACTATTATGTTTGACATTAAACAGTCTTGCGGTTGCAACAATGTATCTATTTGTATCCATTTTGGATACAGATGTTTTTATTCGGATACAAATAGATACATTTTTGCAACCGCAAGACTTTTCATATAAAATACAATAGCAGACTGAAATTTTTCTTTTTCTATCTTTTCTGCTTCTCTTTTTCTTCTTTCTCTTTTTCTTCTTCTTTCTCTTTTCTTTCTTTCTTTTCTTTCTTTCTCCCTTCCTTTCCCTTCCTTTCCCTTCCTTCCTTCCTTTCCCTTCCTTCCTTTCCCTTCCTTTCCCTTCCTTCCTTCCTTTCCCTTCCTTCCTTTCCCTTCCTTCCTTCCTTTCCCTTCCTTCCTTCCTTCCTTTCCCTTCCTTCCTTCCTTTCCCTTCCTTCCTTCCTTCCTTCCTTCCTTTCCCTTCCTTCCTTCCTTCCTTCCTTTCCCTCCCTTCCTTCCTTCCTTCCTTTCCCTTCCTTCCTTCCTTTCCCTTCCTTCCTTCCTTCCTTTCCCTTCCTTCCTTCCTTCCTTTCCCTTCCTTCCTTCCTTCCTTCCTTTCCCTTCCTTCCTTCCTTCCTTTCCCTTCCTTCCTTCCTTCCTTCCTTTCCCTTCCTTCCTTCCTTCCTTCCTTTCCCTTCCTTCCTTTCCCTTCCTTCCTTTCCCTTCCTTCCTTTCCCTTCCTTCCTTTCCCTTCCTTCCTTTCCCTTCCTTCCTTTCCCTTCCTTCCTTTCCCTTCCTTCCTTCCTTCCTTCCTTTCCCTTCCTTCCTTCCTTCCTTCCTTTCCCTTCCTTCCTTCCTTCCTTCCTTTCCCTTCCTTCCTTCCTTCCTTCCTTTCCCTTCCTTCCTTCCTTCCTTCCTTTCCCTTCCTTCTCGGTAAAACGATTGGCCGATTTTGCCCATCATTGCTAGGAAAATCAGCCTTTTTTTTTTTTTCTTTTTTTTCCTTTTTTTTTTTTTTTTTCCCCCGGACGGTTTTCGACCTGTCTATGACCTGCATTACAGTTACAGTAAAGCCAGCCATACACGGGTTAAATTCCGAAAGCATTTTCTTTCAAAAAATCTTTTCTAAGAATTTTCGTTCGAATTTCGCAGCATTAGTGGGTCACAGAAACTGCCGATTTTTTTCGTGTGACCATCAAATTTGAGTGATCGGGCATGTTGGAAATTTTTTGAAAAACGAGCGAATTTCGAATCGATGAAGGGAGAATCGTGCGGGAAATATAAATGAAAAAGAAATGAGCTGTGACCTGGAAAGAAAAGAAAATTCTTGGCTGCGAAAATTCTTTTCTGCAGCAACATGAGGAGAAATTGAAAGCTTGGTTGGTTGAATTTCGAAATCAATGGTGGCACCATCGGGTTACAAAACGCACAAAATTTCTTTTTTTCTAGAGAAAATTTGTTTGGAATTCGACCCGTGTATGGCCTGCATAGGAGTGAAAATATGACCTAAAGCCCCTTGTTTGAGGACTGGGCTTTTACTGGCTGTGACATCAGCGGGATTAAAATCTGAGTCAATAGTGATGTCACGGATGGCAAACTAGATGCTCTGTGCTGATTGGAGGTCTTCACTGCTTTACATTGTATTGGCTACTCTTACAGTTGTGCCAAATTATTGGAATGCTCGTTCTTACTGCTGTTTTTATATTTAAATTGCTATTTGAATATAATTTTTAATTAAATTATATTCTAATATCTAAGTAAAATTTTTATATATTTATTTTTTTTCTTTAGCAGTATAGTAACAATTCTGGAATTAGTTACGAAAACCTTGGGCCAGAAGAGCTCCACACACTGCTAACGACGGTAAGGGTTGCAGGCATCCAGGGTTAAAGTGTTCATGAAAACATCCCCTCCACCCCCTTCAATTTAATCTGTGTTTTTAGTTTTGTCCGGTCACATGATCCCCCTGTGTCAGTGAGCAGCGGCTGCAGGGGAGAGGAGTACTGGACAACGGCTGGGAATTCAGGAAGCCATGATGTCACTCAGACTCCCATGATGCAGCCATTGTCGACACTCCCTCTCCCCTGCAGCTGCAGCTCACTGACACGGGAGCCAAACCTGTGGGATCATGTGACTAGACTGGAATAAAAAGGGGTAAGTATACACTTCTCATCTTACACAGGATAGGAGGACATGGGGAGAGAACATAATAAATAAATAAATATATATATATATATATATATATATATATATATATATATATATATATATATATATATATATATATATATATATATATATATATATATATATATAAAATTTATTATATTTTTCTTTAAGCATAGTTAGTTTTCGGCAGAAATGTTAGTTATTTAAAACAGAAGAACTGTAAATGAGTTTTAGAAATAACCAACATTTCTGCCAAAAACTAACTATGCTTAAAAAAAACAAAAAAACGCTTTTTTTTTTTTTTTTTTACTCCATATTCAAAAAGCAACAGCGTCGATAAAGCAGAGTAAGGGCTCGTTCACACTTGACTGTTTTACCAACTCTTGCCTAACGCCCCTATAGCATTTGGCAAGCGTTTGCGGAGCGTTTTTAGCGCGGTTCAGCGGCGGTTGCTAGGCGTTTGCCGGGCGTTAAAAAGGCCCCACAAACGCCTATAATGAAGTTTGAATGGTGTTACTGCTCCGCAAATGCCGGCCAGGCCAGGCGTTTGCGGAGCGGCACCATAGACTAGAATAGGAGGCTTCAACATCTCCTGACTCGGCCAGAGGCGTCTGTTTTGAAGTGACGCTAACGCTACCGTTAGAATAGCACTATGTGCAGAATTGTCCGAGGTGTTTGGGAAGCGGTAAAAAAACGCTTCCCAAATGCCTCTCTGCCACCTGCACACAACGCTAGTGTGAACGTAGCCTAACCCCATCCACAGGCTCTATTTCCGGTCTCGTCTGCCCCTTTCACAAGTTCATGCTGAATAATCCTTGTATTATGTAACTTTTACATCCTATATAAAATGGCTACACTGAGGATCTGCCGCAATCTGCCTACATCCATCCAAAATGAAGGATTTTCTTTTAATGTTCGTTATTTAAAACAGAAGAACTGTAAATGAGTTTTAAAAATCACCAGCATTAAAAGAAAATCCTTCATTTTGGATGGATGTAGGCAGATTGCGTCCCACCTTTCCGACTAATACTTTTTTCACTTATCCTTTGGCCGGTCATTGAGGTCTGAATTTTTTGTATATTTGGAGGATCTGTTTAGATCTGCAGCGTGGCCATTTTATATAGGATGTACATAATACAAGGATTATTCCGCATGAACATGTGAAAGGGTCAGACGAGGCCTGAAACATAGCCTGTGGATGGGGTTACTCTGCTTTATTGACGCTGTTGCTTCGAATATGGAGAAAAAAAGTTGTGTGGTGTGGGTTTTTTTTTTTTTTGTGATGGAGTTTTGCACTCCAGAGGTGCTTAGTGGGATGGATGATTGTTAGAGTGTACAGACAATCTGGTTTTCAGTAGATTTTATTTCTAGGCACCTTGGTCTCTCACATGGAGGACGTCAAACCACTATGAAGAATATAAGTTCTGGGGTGTGGCACCACAAGTGTGATCATGCCCCACAGTCATTTTCCAATAGCAGAAAACAAAGTGTATTGTTGCTGAGTCACACAGGCACAATACGTGTGATGGCATGCTCAAAGAACATTGCATGAATGCTTGCAACCTAAGTTTTTTTTTTTTTTTTTTTTTTTTTTTTTTTGGGCACATCGTGTACTTACTTTCAATTGAAAGTGTTCATTGTGCTGTTGGCTGCTGTCTCAGTTGCAATCTTCAGTCTTCTGCCCCCCATGCCGATACTACTACAGCAGTAATCTTCCCTAGCTGCAGGGGTTAACATTGCTGGACCTGTCAAGAGTGCTGACTATGCACCTTTTTCCCTATACAGAAAATTAAATCTCCCTTCACCTGGTTGCATTTTTGATGACTGCATGTTGCTGAGTTTTTATTTTTTTTATTTTTTTTTTGTGGTGGGTTTTTTTTTTTTTTTTTAAACTGTGCTATGTAGTGTTCCAATGTCTTTCTGAGTTTGGATTTGTTCTCTTTTAGCAATGTGGAGTCATATCAGAACATACCAAGAAGATGTGCACCAGGTTAGTGGGATGCAGAATGCTTGGAACATCTGACTGCTTTGCAAACTGTGAATTACAAAGACATTAAGGGGTTTATTTACTAAACCTGGTTGACTCAGAATCTTGTCCACTTCTGCATAAAAACCAATCAGCTTCCAGGTTTTATTGCTGAAGCTTAACTGAACATGCTGAGGTTAGAAGCTGATTGGCTACCATGCACAGGTGCCCAAGATTCTGAGTCAACCAGATTTAGTAAATAAACCCCTAAATGTCAAACGTTTCAACTGTAGAAGTCCTTTCCCTTGTGGGTAGATGAAGAGAAACTGGGGGTTATAGCAAACGCCTATATTGGTGTCCACATTTTCTTTAGGGGTGTGTTTTGAATTTTGGAAATTGTCTTTTTATGTTTATAGTTACATATAGTTAGTCTGGCTGAAAAAAAGACAAAAGTCCATCCAGTTCATATACTATACACAAGAACATTTTTATAACACATCACCTTTTCTTTACAGTTTTTCTTAAAATATCTCTTTGGCAAAATTTATATAAAATTCAAAAAGCTTTATGAAGATCTCGTATAACCTCACAAGATGACAATCGCAATGCATTTTATTCCCATTTATAATGCATGTTACCATGTACCAGTGAGTTAGCAGAGCATTGTATTTGGTGTAATGGCAATAACACATGCATTTTGGCGATGGCTTTGTGAGGATATAACATTTCATGAAGCTTTTTGTACATTTTATCCATAGAATATTTTATATAAACTGTAAACACACATGGGCTTGTGTACAGTATATTACATTGACCCCTCAAAAACCGCCCAGTGGTTATTTATTTTTTTCTTACATTGTTAATTGCATTTGGAATGTGGTGTTGTGAAAATTCTACATGGGGTCTATAGTGTGATTAAAAGCAGTAAAGTAAGGTCACAGGCCTCACTCTTCTGTTTTTGTCCATCCAGTCCTGAGATTTTCACATCCTGCCAAACAGACAATTTCCATATATAGGAAGTAAGCAGGGACTGGAAGCAAACCATACAGATTGCAGACAGTATTACTAATGAGCTAATTACTTTAATTACAGGTCATTACGATGTCCCCAACATACGGATGACCAGCGTAGATCTGTCAGAGTTTACCTCCTAGGTTCCTCCGCGTAAGTGTTAACATATATTGGGCAACCTGGTGTCGGCTAAAAGCTCTTCCATGATTCCATTACTTACACTGCCCTCTCTCGCTCTCCTCGCTCTCCTCGCTCTCCCTGCTCTCCCTGCTCTCCCTGCTCTCCCTGCTCTCCCTGCTCTCCCTGCTCTCCCTGCTCTCCCTGCTCTCCCTGCTCTCCCTGCTCTCCCTGCTCTCCCTGCTCTCCCTGCTCTCCCTGCTCTCCCTGCTCTCCCTGCTCTCCCTGCTCTCCCTGCTCTCCCTGCTCTCCCTGCTCTCCCTGCTCTCCCTGCTCTCCCTGCTCTCCTCGCTCTCCCTGCTCTCCCTGCTCTCCCTGCTCTGCTCTTCGCTCTGCTTTCCTCTCTCCTAGATCTCTACCAGAACCCGATGGCAGTACAGACAATGACAGCTTTGATGTGGTGGAAGGGCAGGGCCTAATGGGTCGACTTCCATGGGATGGATCCTCTGATATCTCTCCATCCGACTCGGCCTCATCCAAAGCCAGTAAGATCTTTGAAGAGGGAGGGAGAATTAAAGGGAAACTGTAATGGTTTAAAGCTAATGGTATCATTTTAATTCGTAGTTTTTCACATTTTGTGTTTTTATAAGTAAGGTTTTTATATATTTACAGTATTTTATAATCATATAAATTTTAATATTAACTTGGTGTTACTAAACTCCAAACAGTAAAATCAGTCTGTATATGCACTGAAAGCATGCTTTTTATGCTCATTGGGGAACCTAAGGGGTTAATCCTCTGTAAAAAGGCTGATTGATCCTGTCTTGATCCTCCCCTTTTGCTGTCCCCAATCCATCTACCATAGTTAGAGCAACAGTGGCAAGTCTGCACATGCTCTTTGTGGTATGTATTGCTAGAGGGTTTTTTTTTTTTTTTTTTTCTTTGGGAGGGTGCATGTTGTTATCAACACAGGGCCAATTAGCACTGTCCAGACAGAGGGTCAGAGGTTATGTAGCCCCATAGAACAGTCAGAAGAGAATGAAAACTCCTACAAGATTAACCAGTGCTCAGCCAGACACTGATAGATATCACAAGACTGCTATATACTGCTGATGAGAAAAGGTATTTAGCAGTTTATATTTACTAAAATAATTACATTTCCATGTTGTGTGTACTGTGGGAGACCAGATATAGTGAGTGCGGGGTCCGGGGAGACCAGATATAGTGAGTGCGGGGTCCGGGGAGACCAGATATAGTGAGTGCGGGGTCCGGGGAGACTGATATAGTGAGTGCGGGGTCCGGGGAGACTGATATAGTGGATGCGGGGTCCAGGGAGACTGATATAGTGGATGCGGGGTCCGGGGAGACTGATATAGTGGATGCGGGGTCCGGGGAGACTGATATAGTGGATGCGGGGTCTGGGGAGACTGATATAGTGGATGGGGGGGTCCGGGGAGACGGGATATAGTGAATGCGGGGTCCGGGGAGACGGGATATAGTGAATTGCGGGGTCCGGGGAGACGGGGTATAGTGAATTGCGGGGTCCAGGGAGACGGCATATAGTGGATGCGGGGTCTGGGGAGACGGGGTATAGTGGATGCGGGGTCCGGGGAGACGGGGTATAGTGGATGCGGGGTCCGGGGAGACGGGGTATAGTGGATGCGGGGTCCGGGGAGACGGGGTATAGTGGATGCGGGGTCCGGGGAGACGGGGTATAGTGGATGCGGGGTCCGGGGAGACGGGGTATAGTGGATGCGGGGTCCGGGGAGACGGGGTATAGTGGATGCGGGGTCCGGGGAGACGGGGTATAGTGGATGCGGGGTCCGGGGAGACGGGGTATAGTGGATGCGGGGTCCGGGGAGACGGGGTATAGTGGATGCGGGGTCCGGGGAGACGGGGTATAGTGGATGCGGGGTCCGGGGAGACCACATATAGTGGATGCGGGGTCCGGGGAGACCACATATAGTGGATGCGGGGTCCGGGGAGACCACATATAGTGGATGCGGGGTCCGGGGAGACCACATATAGTGGATGCGGGGTCCGGGGAGACCACATATAGTGGATGCGGGGTCCGGGGAGACCACATATAGTGGATGCGGGGTCCGGGGAGACCACATATAGTGAATGCGGGGTCCGGGGAGACCACATATAGTGAATGCGGGGTCCGGGGAGACCACATATAGTGGATGCGGGGTCCGGGGAGACCACATATAGTGGATGCGGGGTCCGGGGAGACCACATATAGTGGATGCGGGGTCCGGGGAGACCAGATATAGTGAATGCGGGGTCCGGGGAGACCACATATAGTGGATGCGGGGTCCGGGGAGACCACATATAGTGGATGCAGGGTCCGAGGTTTAGTAACACTTTAATATAATAATATATTAACTTGATATGCTATAATTTTCTTTTTTGAATGAGGAAGGAAGAATGAGTCATTGTAAAGTTCACCTTGAACTATCAAGACTGTAAATTGCAGTAACAAAATGAAAATAAATGCAATCCCACTACACCTACTAGGTTTATATTAACGTGAAAACTGTGTTCCAGTGAAGCCCCTTGGATCATTGGCTCAGGCTGTACATAAATCCTTTACAGGGCCTAATCTGCAATGAGCCAGAAGTAAAGTGTTTGGCCCTTCTTCGACCAAAGTGTAGTTTGGCAGCTTTTGCACTTTTAAAGTCCTGGAGTTTAAAAAAATAAAAATAAAATGGAAGCACAGGCCCTTGTCTATTCCCAGTCTTTATTTTATACAGATCTAACTGGTTGGTTGCTATGGGCCATGCCTTTTTTTTTTTTTTTTTTTTTTTTTTTTTTTTTTTTTTTTTTCCCCCCTCCAGTTTTTATTCTTTATCTTCCATGGGTTAAATGTTCAGCTGTTTTTTTTTCCCTTCTTTTGTCAGCAATGAATGATAACTTGTTCCATATATTCCCTGTCTGCTGCTTCCCAGGCACGAATAACTCAGACACCCGAAAACCCAAGAAGAAAAAGCCAAGTCATATCAGCATGGGCAGCGCAGGGGGTGGCGGCGCCAGTAAAAAGAAGAAACCCAAAGCCCCAGCCCCGCACACACCCGGAATGTACAGTGAACTCAACTGAGACAAAAGGACGTTGCAATGCTATGAACCAGAAGCCGGTGGGCCTGTTTGTGGACAGGCAGTTGCCTTCATAGCCCATTGGCTGCAAATGGTTAAAAACAGGCTCACCCCCTCTCAAGTGATAAACCTTCTACTGTGAAAAAAAAGAAAAAGCAGCGTCTGTATGACAGGAAGACGTAATGCCTTACGTAAGGCAGAGTACAAATCTCCATCAAGCTTTTTTTTTTTTTTTTGACATCTTGTGCTGCCATGTTGTGTATGCCATATCTCTGCTGCCTGGCTGCCAGTAGCGTCATGCCCAATCGTGGAAACGTGGCTGTGGCAAAGAGCTGGGTGGGGAAAACGGGGGTGGGCCGTGGAGAACAGAGGGTATAAATGGAGTTTCCTCCCTTTGTCGAAGTGTTAGACCTCTGCTGCTGTGTCGTATAGCGACATCAGGTCTTTCAGTGGATAACTGGACTTTTTATTTTTTTTTTTTTTCTCTCCATGAGGCGACAGGGCTCTGCCCTCCCCGTGCTGTAACTCTCATCTCTGGAACTTTCTGGAATGCGAGGCCGTAAACTTGAAGACTTGCAAAAACCACACGTGACCTCATCACTTCAGACGCGAAGTGTTCTAGGTGTTTGGTGTGCGGGCCCTGGTGCCGGTCGGGGGGGCGGCCCGATCGAAGTGTATCTGCCTCTGGCAGGTGGAGGGGGTTGAAAGGATATCTTGCACGTATTAAAAAGACAAAAACAAAAAATCACACTAAAGTATTTCATTGCAAACCCATGTGCTTCATTGTAAATGTGTATAATGGGTGCATCCATCACATTGTATTGTAAGGAGAATCGTGTAAAGGCAAAAGGGACTTTGGCCACCGACGGGTAAATGAGGTCATATTGCTGTAGGCGTAATCTGACAGTGTTCACACAGGTGATTGTTTTTGTTGTGATAAAGACAAATGAAATTGAATTCACTGTGTTTCCTATGGCTGATGGGGGCGGGAAGGGGGGGGCGCAATGCTATGTTTTTAAAGCAGACCTGGCACATGCTTGGGTAAGTGGAAAGAAATCCCTAGCAGCTATTGAGTGTCACCCTGTACCTTTGTTGGTGTTCTTCCCTGTTATCACAATGTGCACAGCAGCCCCTGGAAAGTGGGAAAGTGATCTACACCAAAGAACAAAAATGTAATCTGCTGCTTACCAGGTAATGTGGCTTCAATAAAGCCGTATTCAGGCCAAAAGCAAGCATTTATTATATTGCAGCTTACCAATTCTTAGATGTGATGGCTGCGGTTGGTTTTTTTTCTTTTTTATTCATTTTAGCTACTTATATAGCGCCGTTTATTTACACAGCACTTTACATATATATTGTACATTCACATCAGTCCCTAACCCTCAAGGGGTGTACAATCTAAGGTCCCTAACTCACATTCATACATACACATACTAGGGACAATTTACACAGGAGCCAGTTAACCTACCAGCATGTCTTTGGAGTGTAGGGGGAAACCGGAGTACCTGGAGGAAACCCACGCAGTCACAGGGAGATCATGCAAACTCCAGGCAGGTGGTGCCGGGGTTGGGATTCGAACCAGCGACCCGAGTACTGCCAGGCGGAAGTGCTACCCATTTAGCCACTGTGCTGCCCATAGCAGCACTCATGCTATTTGGTCAGACCAGTGCCTGTAATTTTACACTCAGAGCGAGGGGGTCATGCAATAAAGTCCTTAACTACCCCCAGGCTTGCTTTCTTCCATTTTTATCTCGTGATCCAGCCAGCAAGTCTGTGTTTTTTTTTTTTTTTGTTTTTTTTTTTAAAAGCACAAGCTCTCCAGCAGAATGTGCCAGTTACAGAGGTGAGACATACCATTTAACACTGGCAGGGGTGCTTAAAATGATCCCGTCTTCCTTTTGAGATAAAGATTTTACATGAATAAATAAAACCGCTGTTTGCTGAAAGTGTGAGCTGGGCTTTGGTTGTAATTAGTGTATTTAAATCGGCGAAAATATATTCAACCCTAGTCAGATCACAAGTGAAAACAAAGATGGGGGGGGGAGCCTAAGAAAAGAAAACAAATACAGCCACTACATCTAATGATTTGTTGGCTGCAGTATATAATATTGTTGGTTTTGAGTTCAATACTGTGTTTTGTTTTTTTTTTGTTTCCCCCCCCTCTCCTTTATTTGTACCTGGTAATCTTGCCAGTAACACACATCCTGTCCTAGTGTGTCACGCTCACTTACTGTCCTGCACCTATGGAGGAGCATTATTGTCACACTAGGACAGGACTACAGAACAGCTGCCACTGTAACATGAGGGTGGTGATGTTCAGTCCAGAGAGAACTGGGAACAATGCTAAGAAGAGCTATCGGTTCACAAGATTTCTGGCATGTTGGCAGATTATGTGTGTATGTATGTATATGTGTGTGTATATGTTTGGTTGAGGTTATTGCTGCCAAAGGAGGGTTAACCAGTTATTAAGTCCAAAGGTTCACATACTTTTTCCTCCCTGCACTGCGAATGTTTACATGTTATGTGCAATTAAACCATGGCAACATCTAATGTTTGTGTAGTATTATGTTCAGCAGACTGTGTTCTTCTATTGTTGTGACTTAGATGACGTTCAGAGCACATTTGTGACAATAATGCTCCTCCATAGGTGCAGGACAGTAAGTGAGCACATTTTATGCCCAATTCATGCAAAACTCCACGTAATCCCAAGGGGTTCACATACTTTTTCTTGCAACTGTATGTGTGTATTCTCTATCTCTGCCAACATGCCAGAAATCTTGTGAACCGCTAACTCTTCTTGGTTAGTATTTTTTAGTTATTTTATTTTTTTTTATACTACTTTTGAACAGTTAGAACTTAGTGGTTGTAAACCTCTGACATAAAATATGAACAAAGTATAACCCTCTAGCGTGCAATTGACTCAATTGAGAGTGCTAAGTGTCATTTTTGTCTGCAGCTTCCTATGCTATTGGCATGAGTCACTTCTTCCAAGTTTACTTGACACCAAGAGAAAAAAGGTAAGGGGAGGGAGCTCCATCACACAGCCTGTGATTGACAGGTCCAGCTGTGTGTGTGGGGATGTTCTTTCAATCTCCTCCCCTCCAATAAGCTCTCAGACCTCTCCTCACTGAGCTCTGCAGTGTGTAATTTCAGCTTCCCGCCCCCTGCTCTCTGGAAGCTAAGACAAGCTGTATAAATTCTGGACATTGAATGGATATAGAGAAGAGAAGACTGCAGATAGACAGACAGGTAAAACTTATGTAGGAGGTTTCATCTGCAAGTTCATCAGGAACAACAGCAATTTTCTTTAGTCCATCGTGTTGGTATTGGGCACTTCTAAAAACGGTCATTGTTGGCTACAGTGTCAGAGGGTCTTGTTGCCTAAGAGTATCCACTTGAGCTCTGAAATATTTTACCCTCTTTGTCACAAGGGCATTTTTTTTTTGCTATTCAGCACTGCTCTACTTGTACTGGCAATTGCGTGGTCATGCAACACTGTACCCAAATTAAATTTTATATCTGTGTTTTTTTTTTTTTCTTTCCTTTTTCCCACAGACAGAACTTTCTTGGTATTTGATCATCAATGTTTTTTTTTTTTTATTATGCAAACGAAAAATGACCATAAATTAGGGGGGGGAATGTATAATATATGTGTTTTTTTTTTTTTTTTGTGTGTCTTATTTTTTTTAATACTAGTAATGGCGGTGATCAGCTGCTACTTTATAGTGGGACTGTGAACATGCGATGGGCAGTCTGACACTTTGGGAATTGACCCACACTGACATCACCAGTGACACTAATACAGTGGTTAGTGCTAATAATACATGCTTTCACTGTACTAATGACACTGGCTGGGAAAGGGCCATCAAAGGGTTAACTGTGTGCCCAAAAATGTTTACTGTGTGATGTACATGTTTTTACACTCTGTTTTGCAGGGAGAAAAAAAAAATCTGACCTATTGCTGTTGTCTGTAGAAAGCCTTGTGGTGTTTACCAACAGGGCTCTCATCATTTACTCAACCAGTCAGTGGGTCCCAGTCATAAATCATTGGACAGAGCCACAGCTGGGGCAGTGGGTGCACATCCCCCACCCCGAAATGCTGAACTGTGTGTGTATACATGATCCAGAGCAATGGGGCCGCACTGTAGCAGTAAAGATACACTTTGCAGTCCTGAAGTGGGTGTACAGACTAGCTGCATTCCTGTATGGCTATATATATATATATACAGTGGGGATCGAAAGTTTGGGCACCCCAGCTAAAAATTTGTATTAATGTGCATAAAGAAGCCAAGGAAAGATGGAAAAATCTCCAAAAGGCATCAAATTACAGATTAGACATTCTTATAATATGTCAACAAAAGTTAGATTTTATTTCCATCATTTACACTTTCAAAATAACAAACAAAAAAATGGCGTCTGCAAAAGTTTGGGCACCCTGCAGAGTTAATATCTTGTACTGATCCCTTTGGCAAGTATCACAGCTTGTAAACGCTTTTTGTAGCCAGCCAAGAGTCTTTCAATTCTTGTTTGAGGTATCTTTGCCCATTCTTCCTTACAAAAGTCTTCCAGTTCTTTGAGATTTTTGGGCTGTCTGTCACGCACTGCTCTTCTAAGGTCTATTCATAGATTTTCAATTATGTTGAGGTCAGGAGATTGTGAAGGCCATGGCAAAACCTTCAGTTTACGCCTCTTGATGTAATCCACCGTGGATTTCGAGGTGTGTTTTAGGATCATTATCCATTTGTAGAAGCCATCCTCTCTTTAACTTCAGCTTTTTCACAGATGGCATCAAGTTACTATCCAAAATTTGCTGAAATTTTATTGAATCCATTTTTCCTTCTACTCGTGAGATGTTCCCTGTGCCACTGGCTGCAACACAACCCCAAAGCATGATTGATCCAACCCCATGCTTAACAGTGGGACAGAGGTCCTTTTCATTAAATTCTGTGCCCCTTCTTCTCCAAACGTACCTTTGCTCATTCCGGCCAAAAAGTTCAATTTTAAAGTATATGGCTTTAAAGCAGACCTGTGTTAAGAAAAATACATTTGGCTGTCATTTCTGATATCTTCATTTGCAAAGTTCAAACGATGATTTTTGTGGTGAGGACGTAGAAGAGGTTTTCTTCTGATGACTCTTCCATGAAGACCATATTTGTACAAGTATCTCTTTATAGTGGAATAGTGGACCACAACTCCAGTGTCTGCCAGATCTTTCTGGAGGGATCGTGCAGTCAAACATGGGTTTTCAATTGTTTTTCTCACAATCCTGCGAGCTGTTCTGTCTGATATTTTTCTTGGTTTTCCAGATCTTGCTTTAACTTCCACTGTTCCTGATGACTGCCATTTCTTAATTACATTCCGAACAGAGGATATTGACATCTGAAAACGCTTTGCTATCTTCTTATAGCCTTCTCCAGCTTTGTGAGCGTCAACTATTTTCAGTTTTCTAGACAACTGCTTAGAAGAACCCATGGTGCTGATTGTTGGGGCAAGGTCAGATGAGTCTGGGCATTTAAAACCTTTGAGATTGACATCACCTGGTCTTCCCAGACGATGATTGAGAACAATCCATGACACTGGCAGGTCTCAGCTTTGCAAAGGGGGCAGTGCATGCTATAAATTCTGCAGGGTGCCCAAACTTTTGCAGACGCCATTTTTTTTGTTTTCTGTTATTTTGAAAGTGTAAATGATGGAAATAAAATCTAACTTTTGTTGACATATTATAAGAATGTCTAATCTGTAATTTGATGCCTTTTGGAGATTTTTCCATCTTTCCTTGGCTTCTTTATGCACATTAATACAAATTTTTAGCTGGGGTGCCCAAACTTTCGATCCCCACTGTGTGTGATATATATATATTAATAATTTTTATGATTCATTATTGTTGGTTCTTTTATTTATAGCGCTGCATTTGTATTTTAATATATAATGTATATATCATAATTTGATTTATTTTTTTTTATGCCCTGATTTATAGCAGCTGCATCTTTTTATAGCTACTTTTGAGCTTTCTTCAGCGCAACTTTTTTTTTTAAATGCTGATGTTACAAATCCCAATTACTTTTAAAAATTCAAAGAAAACAAAACTTCTACTTTCCTTGTCTGGTAGCCTTAAATGACACTAAACCTGTATGTAAACCCTTCAAAAAATGCATCAGTGTCCTATAAAATACATGAGTGTGCATTCC